>NC_074683.1:50950788-51105788 GCF_029448725.1 Salvelinus fontinalis
GATTTTTTATGGAATATCTACATAGGCGTACAGAGGCCCATTATCAGCAACCATCACTCCTGTGTTCCAATGGCACGCTGTGTTAGCTAATCCAAGTTTATCATTTTAAAAGAATAACTGATCATTAGAAAACCCATTTGCGCAGCTGAAAACTGTTCTGCTTAAAGAAGCAATAAAATTGGCCTTCTTTAGACTAGTTGAGTATCTGGAGCATCAGCATTTGTCAGTTTGATTTCAGGCTCAAAATGGCCAGAAACAAAGACCTTTCTTCCTGAAACTCGTCAGTCTCTATTCTATTCTTGAGAAACAGCCGCCTCACAAGTCCTCAACTGGCAGCTTCATTAAATAGTCACCCGCAAAACACCAGTCTCAACGTCAACAGTGAAGAGGCGACTCCGGGACGCTTTTTTAATGTTCAAAAAATATTTTTAACCCTTGAGACATGGATTGTGTATGTGTGCCATTCAGAGGGTGAATGAGCAAGACAAAAAATGTAAGTGCCTTTGAACGGGGTCTGGTACTAGGTGCCAGGCGCACCGGTTTGTGCCAAGAACTGCAACGTTGCTGGGTTTTTCATGCTCAACAGTTTCCTGTGTGTATCAAGAACGGTCCACCACCCAAAGGACATCCAGCCAACTTGACACAACTGTGGGAAGCATCGGAGTCAAAAAAAAAAAAAAAAAAATTATTTTACCGTTATTTTACCAGGTAAGTTGACTGAGAACACGTTCTCATTTGCAGCAACGACCTGGGGAATAGTTACAGGGGAGAGGAGGGGGATGAATGAGCCAATTGTAAACCCCCTCTCTGGGGGGGCCATACTCTCTGGGGGGGCCATACTCTCTGGGGGGGGGGGGGGGCATACTCTCTGGGGGGGCCATACTCTCTGGGGGGGGGCATACTCTCTGGGGGGGGGCATACTCTCTGGGGGGGCATACTCTCTGGGGGGGGCATACTCTCTGGGGGGGGGTATACTCTCTGGGGGGGGGTATACTCTCTGGGGGGGGGTATACTCTCTGGGGGGGTATACTCTCTGGGGGGGGTATACTCTCTGGGGGGGGTATACTCTCTGGGGGGGCATACTCTCTGGGGGGGGCATACTCTCTGGGGGACCATACTCTCTGGGGGGGGGGGCATACTCTCTGGGGGGGGGGGCATACTCTCTGGGGGGGGGGGCATACTCTCTGTGGGGGGGGGGGGCCATACTCTCTGGGGGGCCATACTCTCTGGGGGGCCATACTCTCTGGGGGGGCCATACTCTCTGGGGGGGGCCATACTCTCTGGGGGGGGGGCCATACTCTCTGGGGGGGGGGCCATACTCTCTGGGGGGGGCCATACTCTCTGGGGGGGGCCATACTCTCTGGGGGGGGGCCATACTCTCTGGGGGGGGCCATACTCTCTGGGGGGACCATACTCTCTGGGGGGACCATACTCTCTGGGGGGGCCATACTCTCTGGGGGGGGCCATACTCTCTGGGGGGGGCCATACTCTCTGGGGGGGGCCAAACTCTCTGGGGGGGGCCATACTCTCTGGGGTGGGCCATACTCTCTGGGGGGGCCATACTCTCTGGGGGGGGCCATACTCTCTGGGGGGGGGGGGGGGGGGGGGCATACTCTCTGGGGGGGCCATACTCTCTGGGGGGGGGCATACTCTCTGGGGGGGGCATACTCTCTGGGGGGGGCATACTCTCTGGGGGGGGCATACTCTCTGGGGGGGGCATACTCTCTGGGGGGGGGTATACTCTCTGGGGGGGGGTATACTCTCTGGGGGGGGGTATACTCTCTGGGGGGGGTATACTCTCTGGGGGGGGTATACTCTCTGGGGGGGGCATACTCTCTGGGGGGGGCATACTCTCTGGGGGACCATACTCTCTGGGGGACCATACTCTCTGGGGGGGGGGGGGGGCATACTCTCTGGGGGGGGGGCATACTCTCTGTGGGGGGGGGGACCATAATCTCTGGGGGGGCCATACTCTCTGGGGGGCCATACTCTCTGGGGGGCCATACTCTCTGGGGGGGGGGGCATACTCTCTGGGGGGGGGCATACTCTCTGGGGGGGGGCATACTCTCTGGGGGGGGGCATACTCTCTGGGGGGGGGGGGGCATACTCTCTGGGGGGGGGGGGGGCATACTCTCTGGGGGACCATACTCTCTGGGGGGGCCATACTCTCTGGGGGGGGCCATACTCTCTGGGGGGGGGGCCATACTCTCTGGGGGGGGGCCATACTCTCTGGGGGGGGGCCATACTCTCTGGGGGGGGGCCATACTCTCTGGGGGGGGGGGCCATACTCTCTGGGGGGGGCCATACTCTCTGGGGGGGGCCATACTCTCTGGGGGGGGCCATACTCTCTGGGGGGGGCCATACTCTCTGGGGGGACCATACTCTCTGGGGGGGCCATACTCTCTGGGGGGGGCCATACTCTCTGGGGGGGGCCATACTCTCTGGGGGGGGCCATACTCTCTGGGGGGGGCCATACTCTCTGGGGGGGGCCATACTCTCTGGGGGGGCCATACTCTCTGGGGGGGGCCATACTCTCTGGGGGGGGCCATACTCTCTGGGGGGGGCCATACTCTCTGGGGGGGCCATACTCTCTGGGGGGGGCATACTCTCTGGGGGGGGCCATACTCTCTGGGGGGGGCCATACTCTCTGGGGGGGGCCCTACTGTGAAAGGTGGATGCAGCAGATGCAGAGATCAGGGTGTAACATGTAACTTACATATGTTTAGGACATAAACCCCTTCAGCCAATAAAAAAACAATAAAAACCACCATCTTGTGGGATTAGGCTGGTTCCAGAATTACATTACAACTAGCATGTGTTAGTCTGGGGAAATTGCGGATTATCAAACTAGATCCTCATTCTCTAGTTAGAAAACCTGAGTGTGGAGGGCAGCATGACACCCTGAGATAAAGTCAACCCGGGACTACGTCATCATTTACCGGGGATGCTTGTCTATCCATTTATTTATTTTTATCCGACCATATACCTACATTTTAGGCACATGCTGAGCATCAGACAGGCCTGTCATCAGACTGAGGCATGGTAACATCACTACAGTACCACTAAACCAGCCTAATGTACATTTTGTAAAGATTAACAGTTTGTTGAGGAGAATTTAAAAAATAAAGTGGCCTATTCGGTATTGCTTCCGACATGAACCAACAGTTCTGCGATGAGAATGTGGAAATTACAGGGTGTCAAATCCACGAACATTTAACACGGGAACGAGAACACGCCCATGGCAATGCCTCGCCACGCCTTGATCATCTGTGTATGTCTAATTATGAATTTACATTCATGGGAGACAAAAAACTAGGAACATGTTCCCGAATTAGGGCTAGGATACTAAATGGAAACCTTTATTTGGCATGATTCTCTACGGCAATAGTGTTCACAGGCCAGGAACCATCCAAGGCTTTCTCTCTGTGCTTGTCCCTCCTGCGGCATAAACTACATATTCAATTTAGCCTGAAAACGTCTTTGCCAGCTGCAGATGCCTTCAATTCTAATCTGCTGCCTTGGTTGAAATGCATGAACATGGTAGCCTGGTAGCCTAGTCTCCTAGTGCATTTTCGGCCTAGCGATAAATCCATGTTTATTATTGCATTCAAAATGTGCCATTTGTGTTTCCAAATGTCTCAAGATCTCACCGCTGTAGAAATATAGGATATTTCATGGTAGCCTGATGTGGTAATCCGATATAATAGTGTAACATTCAACATAGTACAGCATTTTTAACTGAAACAGCCTCCAATAAATCAATGCAATGTACATCTGAGATCATTTAGCAAATGCAGCGCTAGAAATTTGTCTAGAAAATAAAGGTGGCTTTAACGAGAGAGAAAGTAAACGCATAACGTTACTTACTGTCACAAATCCAGAACGTTTTCCTCGGAAATCCAACGTAAAACTGGAAGGCTTAAATGTGTCGCAAATCCGGGTGTCAAGGCAATATCATGGTCTCAGTCGGTGGGTGTTCAGAAGAGAACGGTTTTCACCGCCGTAACTGGCTCACTGCTCCATTCTGGGAAAATCAACCGGGAGTGCGCCTAGATGGGATGCGCGTTCCCGAATTCCTGTTTCCTGTCCAGCCCGAAACCAACCCTGCAATCAGCCTCGACCAATCAACCAACCCTACAATCATTCTTGACCAATCAACCAAACCAATGCGAAAACTAACGCAATTTATTTGATAGGCAATCGTATACACTCACTGGTCAGTTTATTAAGTACACCTCTCTGGAAATGAATCGCTCCTACATTAGAGGGAGTCACGTGGCCGTAGCTTGCGTTATAAAGCAGGCAGACGGGCATAAAGGTCTTCAGGTGAAGAGCTGTCTCTGGTATGAAGGGGATGGAGTACAGGGGTTCAGCTCTCAGGGAGCCTGAAAGAGAGTTTGACTTGGAAAAAGTGTCATATTTTCAAGAAGGAGTCAGGAAATTGGTTAATAAAGGGAGAAGGATTGGAGTGAAAAAGAGAGGAGTTTGAAAAAGACACGAGGATGAGTTTGAATCTGTTGAAGTTGACAATGACAAGGGATGATGGTATGTCGAAGAACATTGGTGTCAAGTTCAAACAGAGTGAGCCGGACACCAGTTTGAGTTCTGGAGGTGAAATGGGTAGAAGGTGTTGTGAGGAGCCCGAGCATTGCATTGAAGGACATGATAAAGATACAGTTGAAGTCAGAAGTTTACATACACCTTAGACAAATACATTTAAACTCAGTTTTTCACAATTCCTGACATTTAATCCTAGTAAAAACTACCTGTCTTAGGTCAGTTAGGATCAGCACTTTATTTTAAGAATGTGAAATGTCAGAATAATAGTAGAGAGAATGATTTATTTCAGCTTTTATTTCTTTCATCACATTCTCGGTGGGTCAGAAGTTTACATACACTCAATTAGTATTTGGTAGCATTGCCTTTAAATTGTTTAACTTGGGTCAAACATTTTGGTTTGCCTTCCACAAGCTTCCCACAATAAGTTGGGTGAATTTTGGCCTATTCCTCCTGACAGAGCTGGTGTAACTGAGTCAGGTTTGTAGGCCTCCTTGCTCGCACACACTTTTTCAGTTCTGCCCACAAATGTTCTATAGGATTGAGGTCAGGGCTTTGTGATGGCCACTACAATACCTTGACTTTGTTGTCCTTAAGCCATTTTGCCACAACTTTGGAAGTATGCTTGGGGTCATTGTCCATTTGGAAGACCCATTTGCGACCAAGCTTTAACTTCCTGACTAATGTCTTGAGATGTTGCTTCAATATATGCACATAATTTCCCCCCTCATGATGCCATCTATTTTGTGAAGTGCACCAGTCCCTCCTGCAGCAAAGCACCCCCACAACATGATGCTGCCACCCCCGGGCTTCACGGTTGGGATGGTGTTCTTCGGCTTGCAAGCCTCCCCCTTTTTCCTTCAAACATAACGATGGTCATTATGGCTAAAACAGTTCTATTTTTGTTTCATCAGACCAGAGGACATTTCTCCAAAAAGTACAATCTTTGTCCCCATGTGCAGTTGCAAACCGGTGCGACAATGTGCCCCACACAGAAAAACTAAAACCAACTGTAAGAGTACGGAGGCCATGGTCACCCAGCACCAACTGTAAGAGTACAGAGGCCATGGTCACCCAGCACCAACTGTAAGAGTATAGAGGCCATGGTCACCCAGCACCAACTGTAAGAGTATAGAGGCCATGGTCACCCAGCACCAACTGGTAGAGTATAGAGGCCATGGTCACCCAGCACCAACTGTAAGAGTATAGAGGCCATGGTCACCCAGCACCAACTGTAAGAGTATAGAGGCCATGGTCACCCAACACCAACTGTAAGAGTCATTTTTCTTTGTTCTGTTAAACAGGTATGTGGTATAACACAAGCACATTATCTATACAAAATTTTAAATTGTTATCTGAGTGATACTTACCTGTTTTATGTTGAAATTGTAAAGTTCAAATGTTGAAATTGATCGAGTGTAAACTGTTAGCGATCTTGTCATAGAGATGACTGGATTTGCGGCTAAACTAGGCTGTGCCATAGAATAACATAAGACAAAATGGCGCCGGCTAATATTCTGTTTCAATTTATTGATTTATAGCTCTTCTGAGGTAATATCGTGCTTTATTTTCGACCCCGTTTGTATGGTCTACACCCCGACATCTCCCGACCCAAGTGTTATATATTACAGAGCTGTATTCTATTATTTTTTAACTGTTTACCTCTAACGCTACGCTAACTACACTATTGCTAGCCTGTCAAGCCTATAGGATTGCTATTATCAAATTTCATATCATATCAAATGTATTTATAAAGCCCTTCCTACATCAGCTGATATCTCAAAGTGCTTATACAGAAACCCAGCCTAAAACCCCAAACAGCAAGCAATGCAGGTGTAGAAGCACGGTGGCTAGGAAAAACTCCCTAGAAAGGCCAATACCTAGGAAGAAACCTAGAGAGGAACCAGGCTATGAGGGGTGGCCAGTCCTCTTCTGGCTGTGCCGAGTGGAGATTATAACAGAACATGGCCATGATGTTCAAATGTTCATAAATGACCAACAGGAGATTATAACAGAACACGACCAAGATGTTCAAGTGTTCATAGATGACCAACAGGAGATTATAACAGAACACGACCAAGATGTTCAAGTGTTCATAGATGACCAACAGGAGATTATAACAGAACACGACCAAGATGTTCAAGTGTTCATAGATGACCAACAGGAGATTATAACAGAACACGACCAAGATGTTCAAGTGTTCATAGATGACCAACAGGACATTATAACAGAACACGACCAAGATGTTCAAGTGTTCATAGATGACCAACAGGAGATTATAACAGAACACGACCAAGATGTTCAAGTGTTCATAGATGACCAACAGGACATTATAACAGAACACGACCAAGATGTTCAAGTGTTCATAGATGACCAACAGGAGATTATAACAGAACACGACCAAGATGTTCAAGTGTTCATAGATGACCAACAGGAGATTATAACAGAACACGACCAAGATGTTCAAGTGTTCATAGATGATCAGCAGGAGATTATAACAGAACACGGCCAAGATGTTCAAGTGTTCATAGATGACCAACAGGAGATTATAACAGAACACGGCCAAGATGTTCAAGTGTTCATAGATGACCAACAGGAGATTATAACAGAACACGGCCAAGATGTTCAAACGTTCATAGATGACCAGCAGGGTCATGTACTATTAGCTTTTCGGCTACTGTTAGCAGGCTCAGTATTGAGATGGCTGTACTAGTTTATGGTTCATTTAACAGGCTTATGTGTATACATTTTTTTATTGAAACAGTACATGAGGTTAAAACAATTAAATACTGAGAAAGTTATGTTTTTAAATTCAAGTCAATGTATTAACTAGTATGACTATTTTACACTGAACAAAAATATAAAACGCATCGTGTAAAGTGTTGGTCCCATGTTTCATGAGCTGAAATTAAAACATCACAGAAATGTTCCAGATGCACAAAAAAGCTTATTTTTTTCAAATTTTGTGCACAGATTTGTTTACATCCCTGTTAGTGAGCATTTCTCATTTGCCAAGATAATCCATCCACCTGACAGGTGTAGCATATCAAGAAGCTGATAATGATTAAACGGCATGATCATTACATAGGTGCACCTTGTGCTGGGGGAGTGTGCAAGTTTTGAGTGTGTATGCAATTGGCATGCTGACTGCAGGAATGTCCCGCTGAACTGTTGCCAGAGACTTGAATGTTAATTTCTCTACCATAAATTGCCTCCAACCTTGTTTTAGAGAATTTGGCAGTAAGTCCAACCGGCCTCACAAACGCAGACCACATGTAACCACGCCAGCCCAGGACCTCCACATCTGGCTTCTTCACCTGCAGGATCATCTGAGGGGGGGTGGGGGGGGGGGGGGGGGGGTGCTACTGAGGAGTATTTCTGTCTGGGGAAAAAGTCATTCTGATTGGCTGGGCCCAAGCATGTGAAATCCATAGATTAGTGGCTAATTCATTTATTTCAATTCAGTGATTTCCTCTAATGAACAGTAACTCAATAAAATCTTAGAAATTGTTGCATTTTGCATTTTATATTTGTGTATAAATATTATAATATTATGTTACTGTACTTACTGTAGTTTTGAGTCTTTTGCTGACTGAATTATTAATGTTTTGCAGATCGAAATTCAACCAGGCCAACAATTCCACTGCGATGGCAAGAGCACTGTTAGGTGCTTTAGATCAGAGGAGTCAATCCATGGAGGGCCTAGTGTCTTCTGTCTTTTACCCATCAACCAGGTGAGGGGTGTTATTTACTGTAACCTAGACAACCAGGTGAGGGGTGTTATTTACTGTAACCTAGACAACCAGGTGAGGGGTGTTATTTACTGTAACCTAGACAACCAGGTGAGGGGTGTTATTTACTGTAACCTAGACAACCAGGTGAGCGGTGTTATTTACTGTAACCTAGACAACCAGGTGAGGGGTGTTATTTACTGTAACCTAGACAACCAGGTGAGGGGTGTTATTTACTGTAACCTAGACAACCAGGTGATGGGTGTTATTTACTGTAACCTAGACAACCAGGTGAGGGGTGTTATTTACTGTAACCTAGACAACCAGGTGAGGGGTGTTATTTACTGTAACCTAGACAACCAGGTGATGGGTGTTATTTACTAATTAGTGACCTTCATTCATCAATGACGTACAAGGAGGAGCGAAAACCTGCAGACTCTCGTCCCACCGTGGATTGAGTCTGACATGTTTCAGATAAAACATCCTGCGAGGTATGTACAGAGATTGTATTGACCGTAGACTTAGAATCGAAGAAGATCCAATCACATTGGATAATTTTGGGGGGGGGGTGGGATCTCCATCTCAGAAATGCACGTATCAGGATAACAGGCGTTGTGTCTGAGAGAAAAGAGGCCCACCAATACTGTTTCGGATGCGAATGTCCGTTCTACTCATTGTAATTCTATGGGACATAGATTCTATGGGCCGAGATTCTAATTCTATGGACTGTACTACAGTATGTACAGTCGTGGCCAAAAGTTGAGAATGACACAAATATTAATTTCCACAAAGTTTGCTGCTTCAGTGTCTTTAGATATTTTTGTCAGATGTTACTATGGAATACTGAAGTATAATTACAAGCATTTCATAAGTGTCAAAGGCTTTTAATGATAATTACATGAAGTTGACGCAAAGAGTCAATATTTGCAGTGTTGACCCTTCTTTTTCAAGACCTCTGCAATCCGCCCTGGTATGCTGTCAATTAACTTCTGGGCCACATCCTGACTGATGGCAGCCCATTCTTACATGATCAATACTTGGAGTTTGTCAGAATTTGTGGGTTTTTGTATGTCCACCCGCCTCTTGAGGATTGACCACAAGTTCTCAATGGGATTAAGGTCTGGGGAGTTTCCTGGCCATGGACAAAAAATATCGATGTTTTGTTCCCCGAGCCACTTAGTTATCACTTTTGCCTTATGACAAGGTGCTCCATCATGCTGGAAAAGGCATTGTTCGTCACCAAACTGTTCCTGGATGGTTGGGAGAAGTTGCTCTCGGAGGATGTGTTGGTACCATTCTTCACCATTGTCAGCAGCATACCACCCTGCATACCACTGCTGGCTTACTTCTGAAGCTAAGCAGGGTCGGTCCTGGTCAGTCCCTGGATGGGAGACCAGATGCTGCTGGAAGTGGTGTTGGAGGGCCAGTAGGAGGCACTCTTTCCTCTGGTCTAAAAAATATCCCAATGCCCCAGGGCAGTGATTGGGGACACTGTCCTGTATAGGGTGCCGTCTTTCGGATGGGACGTTAAACGGGTGTCCTGACTCTCTGAGGTCATTAAAGATCCCATGGCACTTATCGTAAGAGTAGGGGTGTTAACCCCGGTGTCCTGGCTAAATTCCCAATCTGGCCCTCAAACCATCATGGTCACCTAATAATCCCCAGTTTACAATTGGCTCATTCATCCCCCTCCTCTCCCCTGTAACTATTCCCCAGGTCGTTGCTGCAAATGAGAACGTGTTCTCAGTCAACTTACCTGGTAAAATAAATAAATAAAAAAATAAAAAATTCATGGCTGTGTTCTTAGGCAAAGTTGTGAGTGAGCCCACACCCTTGGCTGAGAAGCAACCCCACACATGAATGGTCTCAGGATGCTTTACTGTTGGCATGACACAGGACTGATGGTAGCGCTCACCTTGGCTTCTCCGGACAAGCTTTTTTCCGGATGCCCCAAACAATCGGAAAGGGGATTCATCAGAGAAAATGACTTTACTCCATCCTCAGCAGTCCAATCCCTGTACCTTTTGCAGAATATCAGTCTGTCCCTGATGTTTTTCCTGGAGAGAAGTGGCTTTTTTTGCTGCCCTTCTTGACACCAGGCCATCCTCCAAAAGTCTTCGCCTCACTGTGCGTGCAGATGCACTCACACCTGCCTGCTGCCATTCCTGAGCAAGCTCTGTACTGGTGGTGCCCCGATCCCGCAGCTGAATCATCTTTAGGAGACGGTCCTGGCGCTTGCTGGACTTTCCTGGGCGCCCTGAAGCCTTCTGCAGAAATTCAGTGGAAATCTTATTTTGGGATTCACTTCATTTGCATGGCAAAGAGGGACTTTGCAATTAATTGCAATTCATCTGATCACTCTTCATAACATTCTGGAATATATGCAAATTGCCATCATACGAACTGAGGCAGCAGACTTTGTGAAAATGTATATTTGTGTCATTCTCAAAACTTTTGGCCACGACTGTACACTGAGTACACCAAACATTAGGAACACCTTCCTAATATTGAGTTGAACCCAACCCCTCTCCTTTGACCTCAGAACAGCCTCAGTTCGTCGGGGCCTGGACTCTACAAAGTGTCTAAAGCGTTCCACAGGGATGCTGTGCATGTTGACTCCAATGCTTCACACAGTTGTGTCTAGTTGCCTGGATGTCCTTTGGGTGGTGGACCATTCTTGATCCTCATGGGAAACTGTTGAGCGTGAAAAACCCAGGAGCATTGCGAATCTTGACACATCGCACCTACTACCATACCCTGTTAAAAGGCACTTAAATATTTTTGTCTTGTTTATTCACCATCAGAATGGCACACATACACAATCCATGTCTCAATTGTCTCAAGGCTTCAAAATCTATCATTAGCCTGTCTCCTCCCCTTCATTTACACTGATTGAAGTGGATTTAAGAAGTGACATCAATAAGGGATCATAGCTTTCACCTGGATTCACCACGTCAGTCTATGTCAAGGATGGGCACATTTGACGAGGGTGGGGGCCACAAAAAACTGAACTCATGAGGAGCCACAGTGGCTTGTGGGTCTGCATATCCACATCAATACCATAAATTAGCAGTTCTACACATTTTGCCATAAGGTGGAGGCAAATGCTTGCAGTTTGATTTTATATTTAGATTATCCTCCCTGTTTCTCAGTTTCTGGAGCTGAGTCGAGACCACTGGTTACTGTATATCCAGGGGCTTAGTCGAGACCACTGGGGCTGAGTCGAGACCACTGGGGCTGAGTCGAGACCACTGGGGCTGAGTCGAGACCACTGGTTACTTTATGTCCAGGGGCTGAGTCGAGACCACTGGTTACTGTATATCCAGGGGCTGAGTCGAGACCACTGGTTACTGTATATCCAGGGGCTGAGTCGAGACCACTGGTTACTGTATATCCAGGGGCTGAGTCGAGACCACTGGGGCTGAGTCGAGACCACTGGGGCTGAGTCGAGACCATTGGTTACTGTATATCCAGGGGCTGAATCGAGACCACTGGGGTTGAGTCGAGACCGCTGGTTACTGTATATCCAGGGGCTGAGTCGAGGCCACTGGTTACTGTATATCCAGGGGCTGAGTCGAGACCACTGGTTACTGTATGTCCAGGGGCTGAGTCGAGACCACTGGGGCTGAGTCGAGACCGCTGGTTACTTTATGTCCAGGGGCTGAGTCGAGACCACTGGTTACTGTATATCCAGGGGCTGAGTCGAGACCACTGGTTACTGTATATCCAGGGGCTGAGTCGAGACCACTGGTTACTGTATATCCAGGGGCTGAGTCGAGACCACTGGTTACTGTATATCCAGGGGCTGAGTCGAGACCACTGGTTACTGTATATCCAGGGGCTGAATCGAGACTACTGGTTACTGTATATCCAGGGGCTGAGTCGAGACCACTGGGGCTGAGTCGAGACCACTGGGGCTGAGTCGAGACAACTGGGGCTGAGTCGAGACCACTGGTTACTGTATATCCAGGGGCTGAGTCGAGACCACTGGTTACTGTATATCCAGGGGCTGAGTCGAGACCACTGGGGCTGAGTCGAGACCACTGGGGCTGAGTCGAGACAACTGGGGCTGAGTCGAGACCACTGGTTACTGTATATCCAGGGGCTGAGTCGAGACCACTGGTTACTGTATATCCAGGGGCTGAGTCGAGACCACTGGTTACTGTATATCCAGGGGCTGAGTCGAGACCACTGGGGCTGAGTCGAGACCACTGGTTACTTTATGTCCAGGGGCTGAGTCGAGACCACTGGTTACTGTATATCCAGGGGCTGAGTCGAGACCATTGGTTACTGTATATCCAGGGGCTGAGTCGAGACCACTTGGGCTGAGTCGAGACCATTGGTTACTGTATATCCAGGGGCTGAATCGAGACCACTGGGGCTGAGTCGAGACCACAGGGGCTGAGTCGAGACCACTGGTTACTGTATATCCAGGGGCTGAGTCGAGACCACTGGTTACTGTATATCCAGGGGCTGAGTCGAGACCACTGGTTACTGTATATCCAGGGGCTGAGTCGAGACCACTGGTTACTGTATATCCAGGGGCTGAGTCGAGACCACTGGTTACTGTATATCCAGGGGCTGAGTCGAGACCACTGGTTACTGTATATCCAGAGGCTGAGTCGAGACCACTGGTTACTGTATATCCAGGGGCTGAGTCGAGACCACTGGTTACTGTATATCCAGGGGCTGAGTCGAGACCACTGATTACTTTATGTCCAGGGGCTGAGATGACATCACTACAGCTACTTTATCTGACCCTTTGATTTAGAGGAATGATGGAATGTCACTTTTTTTGCCTCAAAGGCACGTTTCTAACACTGACATTACATTCTCCTCTTCTTACTTACCACACCGCCAGAGATAACAGATATATAAAGACTGTCTCATCACACCACACCGCCAGAGATAACAGATATAGACTCACACCACACCGCCAGAGATAACAGATATAGACTCACACCACACCGCCAGAGATAACAGATATCTAAAGGCTGTCTCATCACACCACACCGCCAGAGATAACAGATATAGACTCACACCACACCGCCAGAGATAACAGATATCTAAAGGCTGTCTCATCACACCACACCGCCAGAGATAACAGATATAGACTCACACCACACCACCAGAGATAACAGATATAGACTCACACCACACCGCCAGAGATAACAGATATCTAAAGGCTGTCTCATCACACCACACCGCCAGAGATAACAGATATAGACTCACACCACACCGCCAGGTCTCTGACCTCCTCCCTGTTGACTCACACCACACCGCCAGAGATAACAGATATAGACTCACACCACACCACACCGCCAGAGATATCAGATATCTAAAGGCTGTCTCATCACACCACACCACACCGCCAGAGATATCAGATATCTAAAGGCTGTCTCATCACACCACACCGCCAGGTCTCTGACCTCCTCCCTGTAGGCTGTCTCATCACACCACACCGCCAGGTCTCTGACCTCCTCCCTGTAGACTCACACCACACCGCCAGGTCTCTGACCTCCTCCCTGTAGACTCACACCACACCTCCAGAGATAACAGATATAGACTCACACCACACCGCCAGAGATAACAGATATAGACTCACACCACACCGCCAGAGATAACAGATATAGACTCACACCACACCGCCAGAGATAACAGATATAGACTCACACCACACCGCCAGGTCTCTGACCTCCTCCCTGTAGACTCACACCACACCGCCAGAGATAACAGATATAGACTCACACCACACCGCCAGGTCTCTGACCTCCTCCCTGTAGGCTGTCTCATCACACCACACCGCCAGGTCTCTGACCTCCTCCCTGTAGACTCACACCACACCGCCAGGTCTCTGACCTCTTCCCTGTAGACTCACACCACACCGCCAGAGATAACAGATATAGACTCACACCACACCGCCAGGTCTCTGACCTCCTCCCTGTAGGCTGTCTCATCACACCACACCGCCAGGTCTCTGACCTCCTCCCTGTAGACTCACACCACACCGCCAGAGATAACAGATATAGACTCACACCACACCGCCAGGTCTCTGACCTCCTCCCTGTAGACTCACACCACACGTCCAGGTCTCTGACCTCCTCCCTGTAGGCTGTCTCATCACACCACACCGCCAGGTCTCTGACCTCCTCCCTGTAGACTCACACCACACCGCCAGGTCTCTGACCTGCTCCCTGTAGGCTTTCTCATCACACCACACCGCCAGGTCTCTGACCTCCTCCCTGTAGGCTCACACCACACCGCCAGAGATAACAGATATCTAAACTAGGACAAAGAGGACACAGGTTTCCTTCTTTAATGCCATGTAAGGTCTATGCTTTGGTGTGATTTTGATTACCACCCCTGGTAGTTCTGTGGAACCACCACCACATTGCGGTTAAACCTCTCACTTCCTCTTCACTCTGTCAGCTGTATAAACTCTCTCCTAACCCACCTCAGAGTCAGACCCAGAGAGCAGGGGTTTGCCTTGCAGGGGAGAGGTGTTAAACTGTGACTGGCTCTTCCTTCTTACCAAATAAATGTTAAAACCAAGACCTTATGACGACAGATATCCTCCTTCCTTTTGGATAGCATATGCCCCCTAGTGGATGAAAGCTATAACTACAGCCTTGCACGAAGAACACTGTCCTATTGAAAGAGTTGAGGAACTAAATACAAACCAAGATCAGAACAGCTAGATAGGCCTTCTACAAGGATGAAATCAAACCACTGGGAGAAAAAAAACTAAATCCAGCTAAATGGCACAAGGAACTCAAGGCTTTAGCCAACATCTCCAAGTTTGTACCCTCCTTCCACATTGCGGGCCAGATGATGGCAGAGGAATAGCACCGAGGAATTTGAAGCTCTCGACCCGCTCCTCTACAGCTTAGTGATGTGGATGGGGGCGTGCTCGCCCCTCCGTTTCCTGTGGTCCACGATCGGCTCTTTTGTTTTGCTGACGTTGAGGGAGAGGTTGTTGTCCTGGCGCCACACCTTCAGGTCTCTGACCTCATCCCTGTAGGCTGTCTCATCACACCACACCGCCAGGTCTCTGACCTCCTCCCTGTAGACTCACACCACACCGCCAGGTCTCTGACCTCCTCCCTGTAGGCTGTCTCATCACACCACACCGCCAGGTCTCTGACCTCCTCCCTGTCTCATCACACCACACCGCCAGGTCTCTGACCTCCTCCCTGTAGGCTGTCTCATCACACCACACCGCCAGGTCTCTGACCTCCTCCCTGTAGGCTGTCTCATCACACCACACCGCCAGGTCTCTGACCTCCTCCCTGTAGGCTCACACCACACCGCCAGGTCTCTGACCTCCTCCCTATAGGCTCACACCACACCTCCAGGCCTCTGACCTCCTCCCTGTAGACTCACACCACACCGCCAGGTCTCTGACCTCCTCCCTGTAGGCTGTCTCATCACACCACACTGCCAGGTCTCTGACCTCCTCCCTGTAGGCTCACACCACACCGCCAGGTCTCTGACCTCCTCCCTGTAGGCTGTCTCATCACACCACACTGCCAGGTCTCTGACCTCCTCCCTGTAGGCTGTCTCATCACACCACACTGCCAGGTCTCTGACCTCCTCCCTGTAGGCTGTCTCATCACACCACACCGCCAGGTCTCTGACCTCCTCCCTGTAGACTCACACCACACCGCCAGGTCTCTGACCTCCTCCCTGTAGGCTCACACCACACTGCCAGGTCTCTGACCTCCTCCCTGTAGACTCACACCACACTGCCAGGTCTCTGACCTCCTCCCTATAGGCTGTCTCATCACACCACACCGCCAGGTCTCTGACCTCCTCCCTGTAGGCTCACACCACACTACCAGAGATAACAGATATCTAAACTAGGGCAAAGAGGACATAGGTTTCATTCTTTAATGCCATATCAGGTCTATGCTTTGGTGTGATTTTGATTACCACCCCTGGTAGTTCTGTGGAACCACCACCACATTGCGGTTTAACCTCTCACTTCCTCTTCACTTTGTTAGCTGTATAAACTCTCTCCTAACCCACCTCAGAGTCAGACCCAGAGAACAGGGGTTTGCCTTGCAGGGGAGAGGTGTTAAACTGTGACTGGCTGCCTGATTGTATGATGGCGCTGGAGCACAAGGCAGACGTTTTACGTGCCTCAAACGGATTGTTTTTTGTTGTTGGTTTATCTGCGCTGTTTGTAACTTATTTTTAAACTTATTTTGTACATAATGTTGCCGCTACCGTCTCTTATGACCGAAAATAACTTCTTGACATCAAGACTGCGTTTACTCACCAAGGACTAGCAGAACCCTTTTTCTTCTTTCACGACGAGCCCGAGGCGGAGTATATACCTTGCGAACAGGCTCCGACCCCTGAGATCTGCGTGAAGAGGAGGCGGAGAAAGAGGGGCCGGAGAGCAGGCTGCCTTCTGAGAATTTGAAGGCGATGGAATAGACTCCAACTTCCCTCAATTCTGCTAGCAAACATCCAATAAAATGGACGAGTTATGTGGAAGATTAAACTACCAACAGAACATTAAAAACTGTAACATCTTATTCTTCACGGAGTCGTGGCTGAACGACGACAGTATCAACATACATACAGCTAGCTGGTTATACGATGTACCGGCAGGATAGAATAGCGGCGTCTGGTAAGACAAGGGGCGGCGAACTATGTATTTTTGTAAATAACAGCTGGTGCACGATATCTAAGGAGGTGTCAAGCTATTGCTCGCCTGAGGTAGAGTTTCTCATGATAAGTTGTAGACCACACTACCTACCGAGAGAGTTCTCATCTGTATTCTTCCTAGCTGTTTACATACCACCTCAGTTAGAGGTTGGCACTAAGACAGCATTGAATGAGCTGTATTCCTCCATAAGCAAACAAGAAAACGCTCACCCAGAGGCGGCGCTCCTAGTAGCCGGGGACTTTAATGCAGGGAAGCTTAAATCAGTTTTACCAATTTTCTATGTTAAATGTGCAACCAGAGGGAAAATAACTCTGGACCACCTTTCCTCTACACACAGAGACAAATACAAAGCTCTCCCTCCATTTGGCAAATCTGTCACGGTTTTCTAAAGTTGAACCCAGAAGCAGACCAGGACAAGGAGAGTAAGACGAAGGTGAGTATTTATTTACAAGTTTAAATGTAGTGATAGAAAAATCCAAGTGACGGAGCGGGCAGCGGAGGTGAGTTGATGGGATTGAATAGGCAGATCCAATGAAGTAACTGAAGTCACCGACGACCAGGTAGGGATGAGATGAGTGTTCCGGGTGAATGACTGTAGACAGAAAAAACGGAGGTGAGTTCAAGGCAAGCAAGACGTACAAAACAACAAAACAAACTCTATCAAACTGGAGGCTGATACACTGGCACAACATACTGTTCATGGCTAATGATCCGGCAGGGAATGGATGTCAGGTCAGTGCTTATGAAGTGGAGGGGTGATGATCAGGACCAGGTGTGCAGATAGCGGATTGGAAACAGGTGCGGTAAATCAGAGATCTCCCAACTAGCTACGTCGCCCGGCAACCAGACAGGGTGCGTTCCAGGACACCGGAAAAAACACTCCAGGACAGAAACACAGGCAAAAACAGACTCAGGAAGCGGGATTCGTGACAAATCTGACCATAATTCCATCCTCCTGATTCCTGCTTACAAGCAAACATTAAAGCAGGAAGCACCAGTGACTAGATCAATAAAAAATTGGTCAGATGAAGCAGATGCTACAGGACTGTTTTGCTAGCACAGACTGGAATATGTTCCGGGATTCCTCCAATGGCATTGAGGAGTACACCACATCAGTCATTGGCTTCATCAATAATTGCATCGATGACATCGTCCCCACAATGACCGTACGTACATACCCCAACCAGAAGAGATGGATTACAGGCAGCATCCTCATTGAGCTAAAGGCTAGAGCTGCCGCTTTCAAAGAGCGGGATTCTAACCCGGAAGCTTATAAGGAATCCCGCTATGCCCTCCGATGAACCATCAAACAGGCAAAGCGCCAATACAGGACTAAGATCGAGTCGTACTACACTGGCTCCGACGCTCGCCGGATGTGGCAGGGCTTGCAAACCATGATAGACTACAAAGGGAAGCACAGCTGGGAGCTGCCCAATGACACGAGCCTACCAGACGAGCTAAACTACTTCTATGTTCGCTTCGAGGCAAGTAACACTGAAACATTCATGAGAGCACCAGCTGTACCGGAAGATTGTGTGATCACGCTCTCCGCAGCCGATGTGAATAAGACCTTGAGACAGGTCAACATTCACAAGGCCGCAGGGCCAGACGGATTACCGGGTCATGTTCCCCCGAACATGCGCTCTCTTCACTGACATTTTCAACCTCTTCCTGTCCGAGTCTGTAATACCTACATGTTTTAAGCAGACCAGCATAGTCCCTGTGCCCAAGAAGACAAAGGTAACCTGCCTAAATGACTACCAACACGTAGCACTCACGTCTGTAGCCATGAAGTGCTTTGAAAGGCTGGTCATGGCTCACAACAACACCATCATCCCAGACCCACTCCAATTTACATACCGCCCCAACAGATCCACAGATGATGCAATGTCTATTGCACTTCACACTGCTCCAAAACCGACAGAAAAAAGCTAGACTACGGTTTGCAATTGCACATGGGGACAAAGACCGTACTTTTTGGAGAAATGTCCTCTGGTCTGATGAAACAAAAATAGAACTGTTTGGCCATAATGACCATCGTTGTTTTTAGAGGAAAAAGGGGGAGACTTGCAAGCCAAAGAACACCATCCCAACCGTGAAGCACGGGGGTGGCAGCATCATGTTGTGGGGGTGCTTTGCTGCAGGAGGGACTGGTGCACTTCACAAAATAGATGGCATCATGAGGGGGGAAATGTTGTGGATATATTGAAGCAACATCTCAAGACATCAGTCAGGAAGTTAAAGCTTGGTTGCAAATGGGTCTTCCAAATGGACAATGACCCCAAGCATCTTTCCAAAGTTGTGGCAAAATGGCTTAAGGACAACAAAGTCAAGGTGTTGGAGTGGCCATCACAAAGCCCTGACCTCAATCCTATAGAAAATGTGTGGGCAGAACTGAAAAAGTGTGTGTGAGCAAGGAGGCCTACAAACCTGACTCAGTTACACCAGCTCAGTCAGGAGGAATGGGCCAAAATTCACCCAACTTATTGTGGGATGCTTGTGGAAGGCTACCCGAAATGTTTGACCCAAGTTAAACAATTTAATGGCAATGCTAACAATTACTAATTGAGTGTATGTAAACTTCTGACCCACTGGGAATGTGATGGAAGAAATAAAAGCTGAAATAAATCATTCTCTCTACTATTATTCTGACATTTCACATTCTTAATATAAAGTGGTGATCCTAACTGACCTAATACAGGGAATTTTTACTCGGATTAAATGTAAGGAATTGTGAAAAACTGAGTTTAAATGTATTTGTCCAAGGTGTATGTAAAACTTCTGACTTCAACTGTACAAAGTGAAATGTAACAACAGCCAGTACACAGTGGAATGTAAACAACAACCATTACACAGTGGAATGTAAACAACCATTACACAGTGGAATATAAACAACAACCATTACACAGTGGAATATAACAACAACCATTACACAGTGGAATGTAAACAACAACCATTACACAGTGGAATGTAAACAACAACAACCATTACACAGTGGAATGTAAACAACAACCATTACACAGTGGAATGTAAACAACAACAACCATTACACAGTGGAATGTAAACAACAACCATTACACAGTGGAATGTAAACAACAACCATTACACAGTGGAATGTAAACAACAACCATTACACAGTGGAATGTAAACAACAACCATTACACAGTGGAATGTAAACAACAACCATTACACAGTGGAATGTAAACAACAACCATTACACAGTGGAATGTAACAACAACCATTACACAGTGGAATGTAAACAACAACCATTACACAGTGGAATGTAACAACAACAGCCATTACACAGTGGAATGTAAACAACAACCATTACACAGTGGAATGTAAACAACAACCATTACACAGTGGAATATAACAACAACAACCATTACACAGTGGAATGTAACAACAACAGCCATTACACAGTGGAATGTAAACAACAACCATTACACAGTGGAATGTAAACAACAGCCATTACACAGTGGAATGTAAACAACAACCATTACACAGTGGAATGTAACAACAACAACCATTACACAGTGGAATATAACAACAACCATTACACAGTGGAATGTAAACAACAACAACCATTACACAGTGGAATGTAACAACAACAACCATTACACAGTGGAATATAACAACAACCATTACACAGTGGAATATAACAACAACCATTACACAGTGGAATGTAAACAACAACCATTACACAGTGGAATATAACAACAACCATTACACAGTGGAATGTAAACAACAACCATTACACAGTGGAATGTAAACAACAACCATTACACAGTGGAATGTAAACAACAACAGCCATTACACAGTGGAATGTAAACAACAACCATTACACAGTGGAATGTAAACAACAACCATTACACAGTGGAATGTAAACAACAACAACCATTACACAGTGGAATGTAAACAACAACAGCCATTACACAGTGGAATGTAAACAACAACCATTACACAGTGGAATGTAAAAACAACCATTACACAGTGGAATGTAAACAACAACCATTACACAGTGGAATGTAAACAACAACCATTACACAGTGGAATGTAAACAACAACCATTACACAGTGGAATGTAAACAACAACCATTACACAGTGGAATGTAAACAACAACAACCATTACACAGTGGAATGTAAACAACAACCATTACACAGTGGAATGTAAACAACAACCATTACACAGTGGAATATAACAACAACCATTACACAGTGGAATGTAAACAACAACCATTACACAGTGGAATGTAAACAACAACCATTACACAGTGGAATATAACAACAACAACCATTACACAGTGGAATGTAAACAACAACCATTACACAGTGGAATGTAAACAACAACCATTACACAGTGGAATGTAAACAACAACAACCATTACACAGTGGAATGTAACAACAACAGCCATTACACAGTGGAATGTAAACAACAACCATTACACAGTGGAATGTAAACAACAACCATTACACAGTGGAATGTAAACAACAACCATTACACAGTGGAATGTAAACAACAACAACCATTACACAGTGGAATGTAACAACAACAGCCATTACACAGTGGAATGTAACAACAACAGCCATTACACAGTGGAATATAAACAACAACCATTACACAGTGGAATGTAAACAACAACCATTACACAGTGGAATATAAACAACAACCATTACACAGTGGAATGTAACAACAACCATTACACAGTGGAATGTAAACAACAACCATTACACAGTGGAATGTAACAACAACCATTACACAGTGGAATGTAAACAACCATTACACAGTGGAATGTAAACAACCATTACACAGTGGAATGTAACAACAACCATTACACAGTGGAATGTAACAACAACCATTACACAGTGGAATGTAAACAACAACAGCCATTACACAGTGGAATGTAAACAACAACCATTACACAGTGGAATGTAACAACAACCATTACACAGTGGAATGTAAACAACAACAACCATTACACAGTGGAATGTAACAACAACCATTACACAGTGGAATGTAAACAACAACCATTACACAGTGGAATGTAAACAACCATTACACAGTGGAATGTAAACAACAACAACCATTACACAGTGGAATGTAAACAACAACCATTACACAGTGGAATGTAAACAACAACCATTACACAGTGGAATATAACAACAACAACCATTACACAGTGGAATATAACAACAACCATTACACAGTGGAATATAACAACAACCATTACACAGTGGAATGTAAACAACCATTACACAGTGGAATGTAAACAACAACCATTACACAGTGGAATGTAAACAACAGCCATTACACAGTGGAATGTAAACAACAACCATTACACAGTGGAATGTAACAACAACCATTACACAGTGGAATGTAAACAACAACAACCATTACACAGTGGAATGTAAACAACAACCATTACACAGTGGAATGTAAACAACAACAACCATTACACAGTGGAATGTAAACATGTAAAACCATTACACAGTGGAATGTAAACAACAACCATTACACAGTGGAATGTAAACAACAACAACCATTACACAGTGGAATGTAAACAACAACAACCATTACACAGTGGAATGTAAACAACAACCATTACACAGTGGAATGTAAACAACAACCATTACACAGTGGAATGTAACAACAACCATTACACAGTGGAATGTAAACAACAACCATTACACAGTGGAATATAACAACAACCATTACACAGTGGAATGTAAACAACAACCATTACACAGTGGAATGTAAACAACAACCATTACACAGTGGAATGTAAACAACCACAACCATTACACAGTGGAATGTAAACAACAACAACCATTACACAGTGGAATGTAAACAACAACCATTACACAGTGGAATGTAAACAACAACAACCATTACACAGTGGAATGTAAACAACAACAACCATTACACAGTGGAATGTAAACAACAACCATTACACAGTGGAATGTAAACAACAACCATTACACAGTGGAATGTAAACAACAACCATTACACAGTGGAATGTAAACAACCATTACACAGTGGAATGTAAACAACAACCATTACACAGTGGAATGTAAAAACGGTCAAATTTCTAATTTGATCTTTAACGGAAGAGAATGCACGGTATTTGGGCCTGCCTTTGTCAATAATAATAATAATAAAATGGACACATTGATTGAATCTGGTCGTTTAACCTGCAACAGTAAACTCAGCGTCTGTGAATGCAATGACATATCGGGCTGCGTCTCAAACTGCCACCTTATCCTCTACATGGTCTACTACGTTGCACCAGAGCTCTATGGGTCCTCGTTCTAAAGAAGTGCACTATATTTACATTTAAGTCATTTAGCAGACGCTCTTTTTTTTATTTTACCTTTATTTAACTAGTTAAGTCAGTTAAGAACAAACTCTTATTTTCAATGACGGCCTAGGAACAGTGGGTTAACTGCCTTGTTCAGGGGGCAGAACGACAGATTTGTACCTCGTCAGCTCGGGGATTTGAACTTGCAACCTTTCGGTTACTAGCCCAAAGCTCTAACCACTAGGCTACCCTGCCGCCCCTATATCAGAGACTAGGAGGCCATTTGGAGACACAGATCCATTATAGTCTGGGAACACATATTGTTGTTGTACATAATGTCATTCAGCGACAGCGAGAGTGGGTGTGTTGTGGTTTTACAAAGCCCCCCCCCCTCTTCCTCTTCCTCCTCTGGGTTTCTGTCTGAGGTAAAAACACGTTTCCTAACATCAGGGTGAATCAGAAACGCTGTACCGTCACTTCAGGGATGAAGAAGATGGAATGTAACGTGTGGATGACAGCGGTCCTCCTGTCATTATACCTTTCAGATCATGTACTGACTGAACAACTTCCCGACTGCGAAGGTGAGATCGAGATATGATGTCATTTATTCACTCGTTTCTAGAGAAGGAAGCTTGTTTTTCCACGATGCGTCAATAAGTTGTCACGTCAACTGCGTTATGACCTGTCTTTCATGGAAACTAAAATACCTTATATTCTGTTATTTGAGTTGTCATTATTTAAAAAAATATTTTTTAAAGAAGAACATTCTGAGATGATAAATGAGACGAAGAAAATATTTTTAACGGCTCTCATGACAGTGATTTATGTACAAAGCAGCATGTTCTGGGCTGTAGTGAATGTTGTGGGGCTGTAGTGAATGTTGTGGGGCTGTAGTGAATGCTGTGGGGCTGTAGTGAATGTTGTGGGGCTGTAGTGAATGTTGTGGGGCTGTAGTGAATGTTGTGGGGCTGTAGTGAATGTTGTGGGGCTGTAGTGAATGTTGTGGGGCTGTAGTGAATGTTGTGGGGCTGTAGTGAATGTTGTGGGGCTGTAGTGAATGCTGTGGGGCTGTAGTGAATGTTGTGGGGCTGTAGTGAATGTTGTGGGGCTGTAGTGAATGTTGTGGGGCTGTAGTGAATGTTGTGGGGCTGTAGTGAATGTTGTGGGGCTGTAGTGAATGCTGTGGGGCTGTAGTGAATGTTGTGGGGCTGTAGTGAATGTTGTGGGGCTGTAGTGAATGTTGTGGGGCTGTAGTGAATGTTGTGGGGCTGTAGTGAATGTTGTGGGGCTGTAGTGAATGTTGTGGGGCTGTAGTGAATGTTGTGGGGCTGTAGTGAATGTTGTGGGGCTGTAGTGAATGTTGTGGGGCTGTAGTGAATGTTGTGGGGCTGTAGTGAATGCTGTGGGGCTGTAGTGAATGTTGTGGGGCTGTAGTGAATGTTGTGGGGCTGTAGTGAATGTTGTGGGGCTGTAGTGAATGTTGTGGGGCTGTAGTGAATGTTGTGGGACTGTAGTGAATGTTGTGGGGCTGTAGTGAATGTTGTGGGGCTGTAGTGAATGTTGTGGGGCTGTAGTGAATGTTGTGGGGCTGTAGTGAATGCTGTGGGGCTGTAGTGAATGTTGTGGGGCTGTAGTGAATGTTGTGGGGCTGTAGTGAATGTTGTGGGGCTGTAGTGAATGTTGTGGGGCTGTAGTGAATGTTGTGGGGCTGTAGTGAATGCTGTGGGGCTGTAGTGAATGTTGTGGGGCTGTAGTGAATGTTGTGGGGCTGTAGTGAATGTTGTGGGGCTGTAGTGAATGTTGTGGGGCTGTAGTGAATGTTGTGGGGCTGTAGTGAATGTTGTGGGGCTGTAGTGAATGTTGTGGGGCTGTAGTGAATGTTGTGGGGCTGTAGTGAATGTTGTGGGGCTGTAGTGAATGTTGTGGGGCTGTAGTGAATGTTGTGGGGCTATAGTGAATGTTGTGGGGCTGTAGTGAATGCTGTGGGGCTGTAGTGAATGTTGTGGGGCTGTAGTGAATGTTGTGGGGCTATAGTGAATGTTGTGGGGCTGTAGTGAATGTTGTGGGGCTGTAGTGAATGTTGTGGGGCTGTAGTGAATGTTGTGGGGCTGTAGTGAATGTTGTGGGGCTGTAGTGAATGTTGTGGGGCTATAGTGAATGTTGTGGGGCTGTAGTGAATGCTGTGGGGCTGTAGTGAATGTTGTGGGGCTGTAGTGAATGTTGTGGGGCTGTAGTGAATGTTGTGGGGCTGTAGTGAATGTTGTGGGGCTGTAGTGAATGATGTGGGGCTGTAGTGAATGTTGTGGGGCTATAGTGAATGTTGTGGGGCTGTAGTGAATGTTGTGGGGCTGTAGTGAATGTTGTGGGGCTGTAGTGAATGTTGTGGGGCTATAGTGAATGTTGTGGGGCTATAGTGAATGTTGTGGGGCTGTAGTGAATGCTGTGGGGCTGTAGTGAATGTTGTGGGGCTGTAGTGAATGTTGTGGGGCTGTAGTGAATGTTGTGGGGCTGTAGTGAATGTTGTGGGGCTGTAGTGAATGTTGTGGGGCTGTAGTGAATGCTGTGGGGCTGTAGTGAATGCTGTGGGGCTGTAGTGAATGATGTGGGGCTGTAGTGAATGTTGTGGGGCTGTAGTGAATGTTGTGGGGCTGTAGTGAATGTTGTGGGGCTGTAGTGAATGCTGTGGGGCTGTAGTGAATGTTGTGGGGCTGTAGTGAATGTTGTGGGGCTATAGTGAATGTTGTGTGGCTGTAGTGAATGCTGTGGGGCTGTAGTGAATGTTGTGGGGCTGTAGTGAATGTTGTGGGGCTGTAGTGAATGTTGTGGGGCTGTAGTGAATGTTGTGGGGCTGTAGTGAATGTTGTGGGGCTGTAGTGAATGTTGTGGGGCTGTAGTGAATGTTGTGGGGCTGTAGTCAATCAATCAATCAATCAATTTTATTTTATATAGCCCTTCGTACATCAGATAATATCTCGAAGTGCTGTACAGAAACCCAGCCTAAAACCCCAAACAGCTAGAATGCAGGTGTAGAAGCACGGTGGCTAGGAAAAACTCCCTAGAAAGGCCAAAACCTAGGAAGAAACCTAGAGAGGAACCAGGCTATGAGGGGTGGCCAGTCCTCTTCTGGCTGTGCCGGGTGGAGATTATAACAGAACTATGCCAAGATGTTCAAAAATGTTCATAAGTGACAAGCATGGTCAAATAATAATCATGAATAATTTTCAGTTGGCTTTTCATAGCTGATCATTAAGAGTTGAAAAACAACAGGTCTGGGACAGGTGGCGGTTCCATAACCGCAGGCAGAACAGCTGAAACTGGAATAGCAGCAAGGCCAGGCGGACTGGGGACAGCAAGGAGTCACCACGGGCGGCAGTCCCGACGCATGGTCCTAGGGCCCAGATCCTCCGAGAGAAAGAAAGAGAGAAGGAGAAAATTAGAGAGAGCCAAGATTTTCAAAATGTTCATAAATGACAAGCATGGTCAAATAATAATCAGGAATAAATCTCAGTTGGCTTTTCATAGCCGATCATTAAGAGTTGAAAACAGCAGGTCTGGGACAGGTAGGGGTTCCATAACCGCAGGCAGAAGAGTTGAAACTGGAATAGCAGCAAGGCCAGGCGGACTGGGGGCAGCAAGGAGTCACCACGGCCGGTAGTCCCGACGTATGGTCCTAGGGCTCAGGTCCTCCGAGAGAAAGAGAGAAGGAGAAAATTAGAGAGAGCCAAGATTTTCAAAATGTTCATAAATGACAAACATGGTCAAATAATAATCAGGAATAAATCTCAGTTGGCTTTTCATAGCCGATCATTAAGAGTTGAAAAAAGCAGGTCTGGGACAGGTAGGGGTTTCGTAACCGCAGGCAGAAACAGTTGAAACTGGAATAGCAGCAAGGCCGGGCGGACTGGGGACAGCAAGGTGTCAGCATGCCCGGTAGTCCTGACGTATGGTCCTAGGGCTCAGGTTCTCAGAGAGAAAGAGAGAACGAGAGAATTAGAGAGAGCATACTTAAATTCACACAGGACACTGGATAAGACAGGAGAAGTATTCCAACTGACCCTAGCCCCCCGACACATAAACTACTGCAGCATAAATACTGGAGGCTGAGACAGGAGCGGTCAGGAGACACTGTGGCCCCATCCGAAGAAACCCCCGGACAGGGCCAAACAGGAAGGATATAACCCCACCCACTCTGCCAAAGCACAGCCCCCACACCACTAGAGGGATATCCTCAACCACCAACTTACAATCCTGAGACAAGGCCGAGTATAGCCCACAAAGGTCTCCACCACAGCACAACCAAGGGGGGGCGCCAACCCAGACAGGAAGTTCACGTCAGTAACTCAACCCACTCAAGTGACGCACCCCTCCTAGGGACGGCATGAAAGAGCACCAGCAAGCCAGTGACTCAGCCCCAGTAACAGGGTTAGAGGCAGAGAATCCCAGTGGAGAGAGGGGAACCGGCCCTGGAGAGACAGCAAGGGCGGTTCGTTGCTCCAGAGCCTTTCCGTTCACCTTCACACTCCTGGGCCAGACTACACTCAATCATATGACCTACTGAAGAGATAAGTCTTCAGTAAAGACTTAAAGGTTGAGACTGAGTCTGCGTCTCTCACATGGGTAGGCAGACTGTTCCATAAAAATGGAGATCTATAGGAGAAAGCCCTGCCTCCAGCTGTTTGCTTAGAAATTTTAGGGACAATTAGGAGGCCTGCGTCTTGTGACCGTAGCGTACGTGTAGGTATGTACGGCAGGACCAACTCGGAAAGATAGGTAGGAGCAAGCCCATGTAACGCTTTAAAGGTTAACAGTAAAACCTTGAAATCAGCCCTTGCCTTAACGGGAAGCCAGTGCAGGGAAGCTAGCACTGGAGTAATATGATCAAATTTCTTGGTTCTAGTCAGGATTCTAGCAGCCGTATTTAGCACTAACTGAAGTTTATTTAGTGCTTTATCCGGGTAGCCGGAAAGTAGGGCATTGCAGTAGTCTAACCTAGAAGTAACAAATGCATGGATTAATTTTTCTGCATAATTTTTGGACAGAAAATTTCTGATTTTTGCAATGTTACGTAGATGGAAAAAAGCTGTCCTTGAAACAGTCTTGATATGTTCGTCAAAAGAGAGATCAGGGTCAAGAGTAACGCCGAGGTCCTTCACAGTTTTATTTGAGACGACTTTACAACCATCAAGATGAATTGTCAGATTTAACAGAAGATCTCTTTGTTTCTTGGGACCTAGAACAAGCATCTCTGTTTTGTCCGAGTTTAAAAGTAGAAAGTTTTCAGCCATCCACTTCCTTATGTCTGAAACACAGGCTTCTAGCGAGGGCAATTTTGGGGCTTCACCATGTTTCATTGAAATGTACAGCTGTGTGTCATCCGCATAGCAGTGAAAGTTAACATTATGTTTTCGAATAACATCCCCAAGAGGTAAAATATATAGTGAAAACAATAGTGGTCCTAAAACGGAACCTTGAGGAACACCGAAATGTACAGTTGATTTGTCAGAGGACAGACCATTCACAGAGACAAACTGATATCTTTCCGACAGGTAAGATCTAAACCAGGCCAGAACTTGTCCGTGTAGACCAATTTGAGTTTCCAGTCTCTCCAAAAGAATGTGGTGATCGATGGTGTCAAAGGCAGCACTAAGGTCTAGTAGCACGAGGACAGATGCAGAGCCTCGGTCTGACGCCATTAAAAGGTCATTTACCACCTTCACAAGTGCAGTCTCAGTGCTATGATGGGGTCTAAAACCAGACTGAAGCATTTCGTATACATTGTTTGTCTTCAGAAAGGCAGTGAGTTGCTGCGCAACAGCTTTTTCTAAAATTTTTGAGAGGAATGGAAGATTCGATATAGGCCGATAGTTTTTTATATTTTCCGGGTCAAGGTTTGGCTTTTTCAAGAGAGGCTTTATCACTGCCACTTTTAGTGAGTTTGGTACACATCCGGTGGATAGAGAGCTGTTTATTATGTTCAACATAGGAGGGCCAAGCACAGGAAGCAGCTCCTTCAGCAGTTTAGTAGGAATAGGATCCAGTATGCAGCTTGAAGGTTTAGAGGCCATGATTATTTTCATCATTGTGTCAAGAGATATAGTACTAAAACACTTAAGTGTCTCTCCCGATCCCAGGCCCTCGCAGAGCTGTGCAGATCCAGGACAGCTAAGCCCTGGGGGAATACGCAGATTCAAAGAGGAGTCCGTAATTTGCTTTCTAATGGTCATGATCTTTTCCTCAAAGAAGTTCATGAATTTATTACTGCTGAAGTGAAAGCCATCCTCTCTTGGGGAATGCTGCTTTTTAGTTAGCTTTGCAACAGTATCAAAAAGAAATTTTGGATTGTTCTTATTTTCCTCGATTAAGTTGGAAAAGTAGGATGATCGAGCAGCAGTGAGGGCTCTTCGGTACTGCACGGTACTGTCTTTCCAAGCTAGTCGGAAGACTTCCAGTTTTGTGTGGCGCCATTTCCGTTCCAATTTCCTGGAAGCTTGCTTCAAAGCTCGGGTATTTTCTGTATACCAGGGAGCTAGTTTCTTATGACAAATGTTTTTCGTTTTTAGGGGTGCAACTGCATCTAGGGTATTGCGCAAGGTTAAATTGAGTTCCTCAGTTAAGTGGTTAACTGATTTTTGTCCTCTGACGTCCTTGGGTAGGCAGAAGGAGTCTGGAAGGGCATCAAGGAATTTTTGTGTTGTCTGAGAATTTATAGCACGACTTTTGATGCTCCTTGGTTGGGGTCTGAGCAGATTATTTGTTGCGATTGCAAACGTAATAAAATGGTGGTCCGATAGTCCAGGATTATGTGGAAAAACATTAAGATCTACAACATTTATTCCATGGGACAAAACTAGGTCCAGAGTATGACTGTGGCAGTGAGTAGGTCCAGAGACATGTTGGACAAAACCCACTGAGTCGATGATGGCTCCGAAAGACTTTTGGAGTGGGTCTGTGGACTTCTCCATGTGAATATTAAAATCACCAAAAATTAGAATATGATCTGCTATGACTACAAGGTCTGATAGGAATTCAGGAAACTCAGAGAGGAACGCTGTATATGGCCCAGGAGGCCTGTAAACAGTAGCTATAAAAAGTGATTGAGTAGGCTGCATAGATATCATGACTAGAAGCTCAAAAGACGAAAACGTCATTTTTTTTGTAAATTGAAATTTGCTATCGTAGATGTTAGCAACACCTCCGCCTTTGCGGGATGCACGGGGGATATGGTCACTAGTGTAACCAGGAGGTGAGGCCTCATTTAACACAGTAAATTCATCAGGCTTAAGCCATGTTTCAGTCAGGAAAATCACATCAAGATTATGATCAGTGATTAGTTCATTGACTATGACTGCCTTTGAAGTGAGGGATCTAACATTAAGTAACCCTATTTTGAGATGTGAGGTATCACGATCTCTTTCAATAATGGCAGGAATGGAGGAGGTCTTTATCCTAATAAGATTGCTAAGGCGAACACCGCCATGTTTAGTTTTGCCCAACCTAGGTCGAGGCACAGACACAGTCTCAATGGGTATGGCTGAGCTGACTACACTGACTGTGCTATTGGCAGACTCCACTAAGCTGGCAGGTTGGCTAACAGCCTGCTGCCTGGCCTGCACCCTATTTCATTGTGGGGCTAAAGGAGTTAGAGCCCTATCTATGTTGGTAGATAAGATGAGAGCACCCCTCCAGGTAGGATGGAGTCCGTCACTCCTCAGCAGGTCAGGCTTGGTCCTGTTTGTGGGTGAGTCCCAGAAAGAGGGCCAATTATCTACAAATTCTATCTTTTGGGAGTGGCAGAAAACAGTTTTCAACCAGCGATTGAGTGCTGAGACTCTGCTGTAGAGCTCGTCACTCCCCCTAACTGGGAGGGGGCCAGAGACAATTACTCGATGCCGACACATCTTTCTAGCTGATTTACACGCTGAAGCTATGTTGCACTTGGTGACCTCTGACTGTTTCATCCTAACATCGTTGGTGCCGACGTGGATAACAATATCTCTATACTCTCTACACTCGCCAGATTTAGCTTTAGCCAGCACCATCTTAAGATTAGCCTTAACGTCGGTAGCCCTGCCCCCTGGTAAACAGTGTATGATCGCTGGGTGATTCGTTTTAAGTCTAATACTGCGGGTAATGGAGTCGCCAATGACTAGGGTTTTCAATTTGTCAGAGCTAATGGTGGGAGCCTTCGGCGTCTCAGACCCCGTAACGGGAGGAGTAGAGACAAGAGAAGACTCAGACTCAGACTCCGACTCGCTACATAATGGGGAAAACCGGTTGAAAGTTTCTGTCGGCTGAATGAGCGACACCGGTTGAGCATTCCTACAGCATTTCCCTCCAGAAGCCATGAGAAAGTTGTCCGGCTGCGGGGACTGTGCGGGGGGATTTATACTAACGTTACTATCTGTACTTACTGGTGGCACAGACGCTGTTTCTTCCTTTCCTACACTGAAATTACCCTTGCCTAACGATTGCGTCTGAAGCTGGGCTTGCAGAACAGCTATTTTCGCCGTAAGGCGATCGTTCTCCTGTATATTATGAGTACAGCGACTGCAATTAGAAGACATCATGTTAATGTTACTACTTAGCTTCGGCTGTTGAAGGTGTTGATGAACCATGTCCAGATAAAGCGTCCGGAGTGAAAAGGTTGAATGAGGGAAAAAAGTTGCGATGGAAAAACTAAAAATATAAACGGTAATTAAAAACAGAAACAAAACAAAAAACGTAAAGTTGTCAGCTAGCAAAGTAAAGTAAAGTTCGCAGCAAATCGCACAGCAACAAAACGCACAGCAACACGTCTGCAGATTCAACAGGAAGTGACGTGATGATGATGATGGAAAGTGAATGTAGTGAATGTTGTGGGGCTGTAGTGAATGCTGTGGGGCTGTAATGAATGCTGTGGGGCTGTAGTGAATGTTGTGGGGCTGTAGTGAATGTTGTGGGGCTGTAGTGAATGTTGTGGGGCTGTAGTGAATGCTGTGGGGCTGTAGTGAATGTTGTGGGGCTGTAGTGAATGGATATACTGTAGTGAATGCTTTGGGGCTGTAGTGAATGTTGTGGGGCTGTAGTGAATGGTGTGGGGCTGTAGTGAATGATGTGGGGCTGTAGTGAATGTTGTGGGGCTGTAGTGAATGTTGTGGGGCTGTAGTGAATGTTGTGGGGCTGTAGTGAATGTTGTGGGGCTGTAGTGAATGTTGTGGGGCTGTAGTGAATGTTGTGGGGCTGTAGTGAATGCTGTGGGGCTGTAATGAATGCTGTGGGGCTGTAGTGAATGCTGTGGGGCTGTAGTGAATGATGTGGGGCTGTAGTGAATGATGTGGGGCTGTAGTGAATGTTGTGGGGCTGTAGTGAATGTTGTGGGGCTGTAGTGAATGTTGTGGGGCTGTAGTGAATGGTGTGGGGCTGTAGTGAATGTTGTGGGGCTGTAGTGAATGCTGTGGGGCTGAATTGAATGTTGTGGGGCTGTATTTATTTTACCGTTATTTTACCAGGTAAGTTGACTGAGAACACATTCTCATTTGCAGCAACGACCTGGGGAATAGTTACAGGGGAGAGGAGGGGGGATGAATGAGCCAATTGTAAACTGGGGATTATTAGGTGACCATGATGGTTTGAGGGCCAGATTGGGAATTTAGCCAGGACACCGGGGTTAACACCCCTACGATAAGTGCCATGGGATCTTTAATGACCTCAGAGAGTCATTGAATGCTGTGGGGCTGTAGTGAATGTTGTGGGGCTGTAGTGAATGCTGTGGGGCTGTAATAAATGTTGTGGGGCTGTAGTGAATGTTGTGGGGCTGTAGTGAATGTTGTGGGGCTGTAGTGAATGATGTGGGGCTGTAGTGAATGTTGTGGGGCTGTAGTGAATGTTGTGGGGCTGTAGTGAATGTTGTGGGGCTGTAGTGAATGTTGTGGGGCTGTAGTGAATGCTGTGGGGCTGTAGTGAATGTTGTGGGGCTGTAGTGAATGTTGTGGGGCTGTAGTGAATGCTGTGGGGCTGTAGTGAATGCTGTGGGGCTGTAGTGAATGCTGTGGGGCTGTAGTGAATGTTGTGGGACTGTAGTGAATGTTGTGGGGCTGTAGTGAATGTTGTGGGGCTGTAGTGAATGTTGTGGGGCTGTAGTGAATGCTGTGGGGCTGTAGTGAATGTTGTGGGGCTGTAGTGAATGTTGTGGGGCTGTAGTGAATGTTGTGGGGCTGTAGTGAATGCTGTGGGGCTGTAGTGAATGCTGTGGGGCTGTAGTGAATGTTGTGGGGCTGTAGTGAATGTTGTGGGGCTGTAGTGAATGTTGTGGAGCTGTAGTGAATGTTGTGGGGCTGTAGTGAATGTTGTGGGGCTGTAGTGAATGCTTGGGGCTGTAGTGAATGCTTGGGGCTGTAGTGAATGTTGTGGGGCTGTAGTGAATGCTGTGGGGCTGTAGTGAATGTTGTGGGGCTGTAGTGAATGTTGTGGGGCTGTAGTGAATGTTGTGGGGCTGTAGTGAATGCTGTGGGGCTGTAGTGAATGTTGTGGGGCTGTAGTGAATGTTGTGGGGCTGTAGTGAATGTTGTGGGGCTGTAGTGAATGTTGTGGGGCTGTATTTATTTTACCGTTATTTTACCAGGTAAGTTGACTGAGAACACATTCTCATTTGCAGCAACGACCTGGGGAATAGTTACAGGGGAGAGGAGGGGGGATGAATGAGCCAATTGTAAACTGGGGATTATTAGGTGACCATGATGGTTTGAGGGCCAGATTGGGAATTTAGCCAGGACACCGGGGTTAACACCCCTACGATAAGTGCCATGGGATCTTTAATGACCTCAGAGAGTCATTGAATGCTGTGGGGCTGTAGTGAATGTTGTGGGGCTGTAGTGAATGTTGTGGGGCTGTAATAAATGTTGTGGGGCTGTAGTGAATGTTGTGGGGCTGTAGTGAATGTTGTGGGGCTGTAGTGAATGATGTGGGGCTGTAGTGAATGTTGTGGGGCTGTAGTGAATGTTGTGGGGCTGTAGTGAATGTTGTGGGACTGTAGTGAATGTTGTGGGACTGTAGTGAATGTTGTGGGGCTGTAGTAAATGTTGTGGGGCTGTAGTGAATGTTGTGGGGCTGTAGTGAATGCTGTGGGGCTGTAGTGAATGTTGTGGGGCTGTAGTGAATGTTGTGGGGCTGTAGTGAATGTTGTGGGGCTGTAGTGAATGTTGTGGGGCTGTAGTGAATGTTGTGGGGCTGTAGTGAATGCTGTGGGGCTGTAGTGAATGTTGTGGGGCTGTAGTGAATGTTGTGGGGCTGTAGTGAATGTTGTGGAGCTGTAGTGAATGTTGTGGGGCTGTAGTGAATGTTGTGGGGCTGTAGTGAATGCTTGGGGCTGTAGTGAATGCTTGGGGCTGTAGTGAATGTTGTGGGGCTGTAGTGAATGCTGTGGGGCTGTAGTGAATGCTGTGGGACTGTAGTGAATGTTGTGGGGCTGTAGTGAATGCTGTGGGGCTGTAGTGAATGTTGTGGGGCTGTAGTGAATGTTGTGGGGCTGTAGTGAATGTTGTGGAGCTGTAGTGAATGTTGTGGGGCTGTAGTGAATGTTGTGGGGCTGTAGTGAATGCTTGGGGCTGTAGTGAATGCTTGGGGCTGTAGTGAATGTTGTGGGGCTGTAGTGAATGCTGTGGGGCTGTAGTGAATGCTGTGGGGCTGTAGTGAATGTTGTGGGGCTGTAGTGAATGTTGTGGGGCTGTAGTGAATGTTGTGGGGCTGTAGTGAATGCTGTGGGGCTGTAGTGAATGTTGTGGGGCTGTAGTGAATGTTGTGGGGCTGTAGTGAATGTTGTGGGGCTGTAGTGAATGTTGTGGGGCTGTATTTATTTTACCGTTATTTTACCAGGTAAGTTGACTGAGAACACATTCTCATTTGCAGCAACGACCTGGGGAATAGTTACAGGGGAGAGGAGGGTGATGAATGAGCCAATTGTAAACTGAGGATTATTAGGTGACCATGATGGTTTGAGGGCCAGATTGGGAATTTAGCCAGGACACCGGGGTTAACACCCCTACGATAAGTGCCATGGGATCTTTAATGACCTCAGAGAGTCATTGAATGCTGTGGGGCTGTAGTGAATGTTGTGGGGCTGTAGTGAATGTTGTGGGGCTGTAGTGAATGCTGTGGGGCTGTAGTGAATGCTGTGGGGCTGTAGTGAATGTTGTGGGGCTATAGTGAATGTTGTGGGGCTGTAGTGAATGATGTGGGGCTGTAGTGAATGTTGTGGGGCTGTAGTGAATGTTTTGGGGCTATAGTGAATGTTTTGGGGCTGTAGTGAATGTTGTGGGGCTGTAGTGAATGTTGTGGGGCTGTAGTGAATGTTGTGGGGCTGTAGTGAATGTTGTGGGACTGTAGTGAATGCTGTGGGGCTGTAGTGAATGTTGTGGGGCTGTAGTGAATGTTGTGGGGCTGTAGTGAATGTTGTGGGGCTGTAGTGAATGTTGTGGGGCTGTAGTGAATGGATATACTGCAGTTTACTCCTATACTTGGTATTTACATTCTGTTTGTTTCTTGTTACAGTATCAGGTGGGTTATAATGATCACAAATCTCCAATGTTTCATACAACATTGAGATGGGAGGGATGGCTGGATTGTAAAATACATTGTCATGTTGAATGTTCCCGTCACAGATGGGTTAATTATATCTTCATATACAAACCCGATTCAGGTTCAGAGATCCATTTTAAAAGCCACTTCCTGACTGAGAAAACGGGGGCTGTGTGATGTGAGGCGTAAACAACCGCTGCACTCTGGTTCTCCGCACGTCTTATGTGTCACAAACTAGTACGCTACTGCACACCGAGTGGACAAAACATTAAGAACACCTGCTCTTTCCGTGACAGAGACTGACCAGGTGAAAGCTATGATCCCGTATTGATGTCACATGTTACATCCACTTAAAATCAGTGTAGATGAAGGGAGAGGAGACGGGTTAAAGCGTTAATGTCTGGTATACTCCTCCATATATCCTCCTCTACAGACGATCTGTGGTGAAGTTTCCCCTACGTACAAATCAAAGAGCAGTTTACCCCCCCCCCCCCCCCCCAATTCGTAACCATTTTTTTGTAGGAGGAAATGCAAGACTGACCCGGGATCAGCTTCTAGAGGCAACTTCGTCCCCGACACCTCTACAGGCCGTCCAGATTACTGGCGTCACTCCTCCCCCGACAGGATTGATTCCCCAACAGTGCATGTAGCTGGTGGGATATGAACTCCGGTCTTCCTGCTTGGGGAAACCAAACGTGTCTTAACCATATTTGGGCCAACGGGCAGGGCTCTGAATTAATAATTTTTCATCGGGTAGGACATCGGTGTTTCCAACAAACAAACAAAAAAGGTCTGGAGACCAACACCAAATCTAGGAGCACCAGATGTTTTTAATTGCCTGAGATATAGCATATTGGACCTATATGAATTATAGCTCCTTTGAAACACATGTTGTGCTCTAGAAACAGTATTTTTTTGGGGGGGGGGGGATCAAAGTTTTTGTCTTTTAAGATAATACAGACAAACAGGCAGATGGCAAGACACCGATCCACATCAAACCCACCACAAGCCCCCATGCTGACACCGATCCACATCAAACCCACCACAAGCCCCCATGCTGATACCGATCCACATCAAACCCACCACAAGCCCCCATGCTGATACCAATCCACATCAAACCCACCACAAGCCCCCATGCTGATACCGATCCACATCAAACCCACCACAAGCCCCAATGCTGATACGGATCCACATCAAACCCACCACAAGCCCCCATGCTGATACCGATCCACATCAAACCCACCACAAGCCCCCATGCTGATACCGATCCACATCAAACCCACCCCAAGCCCCCATGCTGACACCGATCCACATCAAACCCACCACAAGCCCCCATGCCGATCCACATCAAACCCACCCCAAGCCCCCATACTGACATCGATCCACATCAAACCCACCACAAGCCCCCATGCCGATCCACATCAAACCCACCCCAAGCCCCCATACTGACACCAATCCACATCAAACCCACCACAAGCCCCCATGCCGATCCACATCAAACCCACCACAAGCCCCCATGCTGATACCGATCCACATCAAACCCACCACAAACCCCGATACTGATACCGATCCACATCAAACGCACCACAAGCCCCCATGCCGATCCACATCAAACCCACCACAAGCCCCCAAGCTGATACCGATCCACATCAAACCCACCACAAGCCCCCATGCTGATACCGATCCACATCAAACCCACCACGAGCCCCCATGCTGATACCGATCCACATCAAACCCACCACACGCCCCCATGCCGATCTACATCAAACCCACCACAAGCCCCCATGCCGATCTACATCAAACTCACCCCAAACCCCCATACTGATACCGATCTACATCAAACCCACCCCAAACCCCCATACTGATACCGATCCACATCAAACCCACCACAAGCCCCCATGCTGATACCGATCCACATCAAACCCACCACAAGCCCCCATGCTGACACCGATCCACATCAAACCCACCAGAAGCCCCCATGCTGACACCGATCCACATCAAACCCACCACAAGCCCCCATGCTGACACCGATCCACATCAAACCCACCACAAGCCCCCATGCTGATACCGATCCACATCAAACCCACCACAAGCCCCCATGCTGATACCGATCCACATCAAACCAACCACAAGCCCCCATACTGACACCGATCCACATCAAACCCACCACAAGCCCCCATGCTGACACCGATCCACATCAAACCCACCCCAAGCCCCCATGCTGATACCGATCCACATCAAACCCACCACAAGCCCCCATGCTGACACCGATCCACATCAAACCCACCCCAAGCCCCCATGCTGACACACATAAAACCCACCCCAAGCCCCCATGCTGACACCGATCCACATCAAACCCACCCCAAGCCCCCATGCTGACACACATCAAACCCACCCCAAGCCCCCATGCTGATACCGATCCACGTCAAACCCACCCCAAGCCCCCATGCTGACACACATCAAACCCACCCCAAGCCCCCATGCTGACACCGATCCACATCAAATCCACCCCAAGCCCCCTTGCTGACACACATCAAACCCACCCCAAGCCCCCATACTTACAAACTCATATTTAAAGCCTCAGTCAGCATTTGAAACAATAACAAAGCGTTTCAAATCAAATGTTATTGGTCACATACACATGGTTAGCAGATGTTATTGGTCACATGGTTAGCAGATGTTAATGGTCACATACACATGGTTAGCAGATGTTAATGGTCACATACACATGGTTAGCAGATGTTATTGGTCACATACACATGGTTAGCAGATGTTATTGGTCACATGGTTAGCAGATGTTAATGGTCACATACACATGGTTAGCAGATGTTAATAGTCACATGCACATGGTTAGCAGATGTTATTGGTCACATGGTTAGCAGACGTTATTGGTCACATACACATGGTTAGCAGATGTTATTGGTCACATGGTTAGCAGACGTTATTGGTCACATACACATGGTTAGCAGATGTTATTGGTCACATACACATGGTTAGCAGATGTTATTGGTCACATGGTTAGCAGACGTTATTGGTCACATACACATGGTTAGCAGATGTTATTGGTCACATGGTTAGCAGATGTTAATGGTCACATACACATGGTTAGCAGATGTTAATGGTCACATGCAGATGTTAATGGTCACATACACATGGTTAGCAGATGTTATTGGTCACATACACATGGTTAGCAGATGTTAATGGGCACATACACATGGTTAGCAGATGTTATTGGTCACATACACATGGTTAGCAGATGTTAATGGTCACATACACATGGTTAGCAGATGTTAATGATCACATACACATGGTTAGCAGACGTTATTGGTCACATACACATGGTTAGCAGATGTTAATGGTCACATGGTTAGCAGATGTTATTGGTCACATTCACATGGTTAGCAGATGTTAATGGTCACATACACATGGTTAGCAGATGTTAATGGTCACATACACATGGTTAGCAGATGTTATTGGTCACATACACATGGTTAGCAGATGTTAATGGTCACATACACATGGTTAGCAGATGTTGATGCGAGTGTAGCGAAATGCTTGTGCTTCTAGTTCTGCCAATGCAGTAATAACCAACAAGTAATCTAACCTAACAATTCCACAACTACTACCTTATACACACACAAGTGTAAAGGGATAAAGAATATGTACATAAAGATATATGAATGAGTGATGGTACAGAACGGCATAGGCAAGATGCAGTAGATGGTATAGAGCACAGTATATACATATGAGATGAGTAATGTAGGGTATGTAAACATAAAGTGGCATAGTTTAAAGTGGCTAGTGATACATGTATTACATAAAGATGGCAAGATGCAGTAGATGGTATAGAGCACAGTATATACATATGAGATGAGTAATGTAGGGTATGTAAACATTAAGTGGCATAGTATAAAGTGGCTAGTGATACATTTATTACATAAATTTTTCCATTATCAAAGTGGCTGGAGTTGAGTCAGTATGTTGGCAGCAGCCACTAAATGTTAGTAGTGGCTGTTTAACAGTCTGATGGCCTTGAGATAGAAGCTGTTTTTCAGTCTCTCGGTCCCTGCTTTGATGCACCTGTACTGACCTCGCCTTCTAGCGGGGTGAACAGGCAGTGGCTCGGGTGGTTGTTGTCCTTGATGATCTTTATGGCCTTCCTGTGACATCGGGTGCTGTAGGTGTCATGGAGGGCAGGTAGTTTCCCCCCGGTGATGCGTTGTGCAGACCTCACTACCCTCTGGAGAGCCTTACGGGTTTGGGCGGAGCAGTTGCCGTACCAGGCGGTGATACAGCCCGACAGGATGCTCTCGATCGTGCATCTGTAAAAGTTTGTGAGTGTTTTAGGTGACAAGCCGAATTTCTTCAGCCTCCTGAGGTTGAAGAGGCGCTGCGGCGCCTTATTCACCACGCTGTCTGTGTGGGTGGACCAATTCAGTTTGTCCGTGATGTGTACGCCGAGGAACTTAAAACTTACTACCCTCTCCACTACTGTCCCGTCAATGTGGATAGGGGGGTGCTCCCTCTGCTGTTTCCAGTGTGTTTAGACAGACAGAACCTCACCCAGAGAGCAGTACATGTCAGTTTGTTAGACAGAACCTCACCCAGAGAGCTGTACATGTCAGTGTGTTAGACAGACAGAACCTCACCCAGAGAGCTGTACATGTCAGTGTGTTAGACAGAACCTCACCCAGAGAGCTGTACATGTCAGTGTGTTAAACAGAACCTCACCCAGAGAGCTGTACATGTCAGTGTGTTAGACAGAACCTCACCCAGAGAGCTGTACATGTCAGTGTGTCAGACAGACAGAACCTCACCCAGAGAGCTGTACATGTCAGTGTGTTAGACAGAACCTCACCCAGAGAGCTGTACATGTCAGTTTGTCAGACAGAACCTCACCCAGAGAGCTGTACATGTCAGTATGGTTAGACAGAACCTCACCCAGAGAGCTGTACATGTCAGTTTGTCAGACAGAACCTCACCCAGAGAGCTGTACATGTCAGTATGGTTAGACAGAACCTCACCCAGAGAGCTGTACATGTCAGTTTGTCAGACAGAACCTCACCCAGAGAGCTGTACATGTCAGTATGGTTAGACAGAACCTCACCCAGAGAGCTGTACATGTCAGTTTGTCAGACAGAACCTCACCCAGAGAGCTGTACATGTCAGTATGGTTAGAAAGAACCTCACCCAGAGAGCTGTACATGTCAGTTTGTCAGACAGAACCTCACCCAGAGAGCTGTACATGTCAGTGTGTTAGACAGACAGAACCTCACCCAGAGAGCTGTACATGTCAGTATGGTTAGACAGAACCTCACCCAGAGAGCTGTACATGTCAGTGTGTTAGACAGACAGAACCTCACCCAGAGAGCTGTACATGTCAGTTTGTCAGACAGAACCTCACCCAGAGAGCTGTACATGTCAGTGTGTCAGACAGACAGAACCTCACCCAGAGAGCTGTACATGTCAGTGTGTTAGACAGAACCTCACCCAGAGAGCTGTACATGTCAGTGTGTCAGACAGACAGAACCTCACCCAGAGAGCTGTACATGTCAGTGTGTTAGACAGAACCTCACCCAGAGAGCTGTACATGTCAGTTTGTTAGACAGACAGAACCTCACCCAGAGAGCTGTACATGTCAGTGTGTCAGACAGACAGAACCTCACCCAGAGAGCTGTACATGTCAGTGTGTTAGACAGAACCTCACCCAGAGAGCTGTACATGTCAGTGTGTTAAACAGAACCTCACCCAGAGAGCTGTACATGTCAGTGTGTTAGACAGAACCTCACCCAGAGAGCTGTACATGTCAGTGTGTCAGACAGACAGAACCTCACCCAGAGAGCTGTACATGTCAGTGTGTCAGACAGACAGAACCTCACCCAGAGAGCTGTACATGTCAGTGTGTTAGACAGACAGAACCTCACCCAAAGAGATGTACATGTCAGTGTGTCAGACAGACAGAACCTCACCCAGAGAGCTGTACATGTCAGTGTGTCAGACAGAACCTCACCCAGAGAGCTGTACATGTCAGTGTGTTAGACAGAACCTCACCCAGAGAGCTGTACATGCCATTGTGTTAGACAGAACCTCACCCAGAGAGCTGTACATGTCAGTGTGTCAGACAGACAGAACCTCACCCAGAGAGCTGTACATGTCAGTGTGTTAGACAGAACCTCACCCAGAGAGCTGTACATGTCAGTGTGTCAGACAGAACCTCACCCAGAGAGCTGTACATGTCAGTGTGTCAGACAGACAGAACCTCACCCAGAGAGCTGTACATGTCAGTGTGTTAGACAGAACCTCACCCAGAGAGCTGTACATGTCAGTATGTTAGACAGACAGAACCTCACCCAGAGAGCTGTACATGTCAGTGTGTCAGACAGACAGAACCTCACCCAGAGAGCTGTACATGTCAGTGTGGTTAGACAGAACCTCACCCAGAGAGCTGTACATGTCAGTGTGTCAGACAGAACCTCACCCAGAGAGCTGTACATGTCAGTGTGTCAGACAGAACCTCACCCAGAGAGCTGTACATGTCAGTGTGTCAGACAGAACCTCACCCAGAGAGCTGTACATGTCAGTGTGTCAGACAGAACCTCACCCAGAGAGCTGTACATGTCAGTGTGTTAGACAGAACCTCACCCAGAGAGCTGTACATGTCAGTGTGTCAGACAGAACCTCACCCAGAGAGCTGTACATGTCAGTGTGTTAGACAGAACCTCACCCAGAGAGCTGTACATGTCAGTGTGTCAGACAGACAGAACCTCACCCAGAGAGCTGTACATGTCAGTGTGTTAGACAGAACCTCACCCAGAGAGCTGTACATGTCAGTGTGGTTAGACAGAACCTCACCCAGAGAGCTGTACATGTCAGTGTGTCAGACAGAACCTCACCCAGAGAGCTGTACATGTCAGTGTGTCAGACAGAACCTCACCCAGAGAGCTGTACATGTCAGTGTGTTAGACAGAACCTCACCCAGAGAGCTGTTCATGTCAGTGTGTCAGACAGACAGAACCTCACCCAGAGAGCTGTACATGTCAGTGTGTCAGACAGAACCTCACCCAGAGAGCTGTACATGTCAGTGTGTCAGACAGAACCTCACCCAGAGAGCTGTACATGTCAGTGTGTTAGACAGAACCTCACCCAGAGAGCTGTACATGTCAGTGTGTTAGACAGAACCTCACCCAGAGAGCTGTACATGTCAGTGTGGTTAGACAGAACCTCACCCAGAGAGCTGTACATGTCAGTGTGTCAGACAGAACCTCACCCAGAGAGCTGTACATGTCAGTGTGTCAGACAGAACCTCACCCAGAGAGCTGTACATGTCAGTGTGTTAGACAGAACCTCACCCAGAGAGCTGTTCATGTCAGTGTGTCAGACAGACAGAACCTCACCCAGAGAGCTGTACATGTCAGTTTGTTAGACAGACAGAACCTAACACTAACCAACCTGACAGAACATGAGAGGATCTGCAGAGAAGAATGGGAGAAACTCCCCAAATACAGGTGTGCCAAGCTTGTAGCGTCATACCCAAGAAGACTCCAGGCTGTAATCGCTGCCAAAGGTGCTTCAACAAAGTACTGAGTAAAGGGTCTGAATACTTATGTAAATGTCATATTTCATTTTTTATTTTTTATTTATACAGATTATTTATACAGATCATTTATTTTTATTTATACAGCTAAAATTACAAAAAAAAAATTAATGTCCCGAAAATATATTAAAAGCATACTTTTCAAAAATGCCTTATAACCATCATCCTTTTCCTCAGCTGTAGTTGTGATTTATATTATTGTTCCTCATATTTAGCTTGTTAAAATATTTTGTTCATTTCATCAGCTGAATAATGTTGTACTTTAAATTACACATTAACCTGGGCAGTGACAGGCCACGTCTGGAGAGGACGGAGAAAACTTAAATCGGTATCGTCATCATAATGGAAACTCACACGTCGTGTGTAGCGGTGTGTTAGACAGAACCTCACCCACAGCTTCCTGTCCACAGGGTGTGTACTTTTACATCGAGCTGCCTCACGCTGCTGAAACAGGAGATTGGCTCCTACCCTATTGGCCGTCCTGGCTCGTCCTGGCTCACTTCACCCACCCTCCCTGTTTCCCCATACAGACAGACCTCTGTACATCCAGCGTGTGTCACTCCACAGCAGAGTGTCCATCTCCTGCCCCAACATGACAGGGGAAGATCTGAGCTTCCACCTGTCGTTGAACCAGTCCCTCGTTCACACCACAGTGCTCAAGAGGAACCAGATCCACACCAGAACCAACCAACCAGACACCTGGGCCCAGTTCTATCTAGTTGACCAAAATCTGAACCAGAACTTGACCAACCGCTATGTGTTTACGGTCAACAGCACAGGCCTGTACACCTGCATGGCAGAAAGGAGGAGGTCTCCCCCGCCTTATCAAGAGGACTCTGTTCAGACTCTACTGATTGAAGGTAAGGGACCATCTACAAAGCAGTTGTACTGTTCAGACTCTACTGATTGAAGGTAAGGGACCGTCTATAAAGCAGTTGTACTGTTCAGACTCTACTGATTGAAGGTAAGGGACCGTCTACAAAGCAGTTGTACTGTTCAGACTCTACTGATTGCAAGGTAAGGGACCGTCTACAAAGCAGTTGTACTGTTCAGACTCTACTGATTGCAAGGTAAGGGACCGTCTACAAAGCAGTTGTACTGTTCAGACTCTACTGATTGAAGGTAAGGGACCGTCTACAAAGCAGTTGTACTGTTCAGACTCTACTGATTGCAAGGTAAGGGACCGTCTACAAAGCAGTTGTACTGCACCAATGAACTAGCCTGGTCCCAGGGCTGTTTGTTTTCTTGACACCTCGATTGCCGTCATTAATAATGGATGACAGGGAGTTGGTATGAAAGCACAAACAGTTTGAAAATGAAAGTGCCGTGGTAAAGGTACAGAACCTCCCTGGTGAAGCCTGGTTGTGGCCGGCCTGTGAAGTGGATGAATTATGGCTTCTTATTTCTGGTTTCTACTGCGTTCTGATTGGTTCACAGAGAAGCCGTGTCTGACACACCGAGATCCACTGGCGAATCAAGGTCAAGATCCTCTGGTCAACCAGAGTTGTGCAGAGGTTCCTAAACCCCTCCCCCTGTGTCCGTTATTGGTGGGATGTGGGTTTCTTCTCTACAGCATCATCATCACCATCATCGCCATCGTCCTCAGGGTCAGTTTTCATTTCATGTTATTGACCCTGACCCTGACCCTAACACTGACCCTGACCCTAACACTGACCCAAACCCTGACCCTGACCCTAATGCTGACCCTAACGCTGACCCTAACCCTGACCCTAACGCTGACCCTGACCCTAACGCTGACCCTGTACCTGACCCTGACCCTAACACTGACCCAAACCCTGACCCTGTACCTGACCCTGTACCTGACCCTAACACTGACCCAAACCCTGACCCTAATGCTGACCCTGACGCTGACCCTGACCCTGACCCTGTCCCTGATGCTGACCCTGACCCTGACCCTAATGCTGACCCTGACCCTAACCCTGACCCTAACACTGACCCTAACCCTAACACTAATGCTGACCCTAATGCTGACCCTGACCCTAACACTGACCCTAACACTGACCCTAACCCTAACCCTGACCCTAACACTGACCCTAATGCTGACCCTGACCCTAACACTGACCCTGACCCTAATGCTGACCCTGACCCTAACACTGACCCTGACACTAATGCTGACCCTAACGCTGACCCTGACCCTGACCCTGACCCTAATGCTGACCCTGACCCTGACACTAATGCTGACCCTAATGCTGACCCTGACCCTAACACTGACCCTGACCCTAACACTGACCCTGACCCTAACCCTGACCCTAACACTGACCCTGACCCTAACCCTGACCCTAACACTGACCCTGACCCTAACACTGACCCTGACCCTAACCCTGACCCTGACCCTAACACTGACCCTAACCCTGAGAGTCTGGTCACTCCATTTATTATTATAGCCAAGAAAGTCCACTCTGAAACATCTGTTATCCAGGGAGTCCAGGGAGTCCAGGGGGTCCAGGGGGTCCTGGGAGTTCAGGGAATACTGGGAGTCCAGGGAGTCCAGGGAGTCCAGGGAATACTGGGAGTCCAGAGAATACTGGGAGTCCAGGGAATACTGGGAGTCCAGGGAATACTGGGAATCCAGGGAGTCCAGGGAGTCCAGGGAATACTGGGAGTCCAGGGAATACTGGGAGTCCAGGGAATACTGGGAGTCCAGGGAATACTGGGAGTCCAGGGAGTCCAGGGAGTCCAGGGAATACTGGGAGTCCAGGGAATACTGGGAGTCCAGGGAGTCCAGGGATTACTGGGAGTCCAGGGAATACTGGGAGTCCAGGGAATACTGGGAGTCCAGGGAGTCCAGGGATTACTGGGAGTCCAGGGAATACTGGGAGTCCAGGGAGTCCAGGGATTACTGGGAGTCCAGGGAATACTGGGAGTCCAGGGAATACTGGGAGTCCAGGGAATACTGGGAGTCCAGGGAATACTGGGAGTCCAGGGAGTTCAGGGAATACAGGGAATACAGGGAGTCCAGGGATTACTGGGAGTCCAGGGAATACTGCGAGTCCAGGGAATACTGGGAGTCCTGGGATCTATAAGAAAATGCTTTTAGTTGTTATGCCCCCAGCTCAGGTAATATCCTTCAGGCCACCTTGAAGCTGGACTCGCTGGTCTCCATTGTTTAAATGGAGTTTAAGGGAAGGGATATGTTGTGTTCCTTTTTGATTAATCTCGTTGTGTTGTATTGATGTTGTTATTTTACATGATGTTGGATTACACCCTGGTCTCCATGGTGACCCACCCTGTATAAATAAAACTCAGGTTCACAGGGATCCATTGTAAATAAGACCCTGGTCTCCATGGTGACACACCCTGAAATAAAAGCATTACATAGTGACTGTCTATAAACAACATGTTGTATCATTCTAACACAATGACTGACCTATCATAAGACACCCTACATAATGACTGACCTATCATAAGATACCCTACACAATGACTGACCTATCATAAGACACCCTACACAATGACTGACCTATCATAAGACACCCTACACAATGACTGACCTATCATAAGACACCCTTACATAATGACTGACCTATCATAAGACACCCTACACAATGACTGACCTATCATAAGACACCCTTACACAATGACTAACCTATCATAAGACACCCTACACAATGACTGACCTATCATAAGACACCGTTACACACCCTACATCCCATCATTGACTTCTTCTGATGTGTTGCTGTGTATATTTTTCCTCAGAGGAAGATGATGAAGGACGTGGCTGTTCAGAGTGACTACGTGAACATGAAGCCCGGAGAGAAGACGAGGCCTAAGAGAGTCCAGTATCCAGTCACCGGGAGATTCTGATTCTGGTCACACCTAATGGCACCCCATTCTCTATGGCTGTGTACCTAATGGCACCCTATTCTCTATGGCTCTATGGCTGTGTACCTAATGGCACCCTATTCTCTATGGCTGTGTACCTAATGGCACCCTATTCTCTATGTCTGTGTACCTAATGGCACCCTATTCTCTATGTCTGTGTACCTAATGGCACCCTATTCTCTATGTCTGTGTACCTAATGGCACCCTATTCTCTATGGCTGTGTACCTAATGGCACCCCATTCTCTATGTCTGTGTACCTAATGGCACCCTATTCTCTATGGCTATGTACCTAATGGCACCCTATTCTCTATGGCTGTGTACCTAATGGCACCCCATTCTCTATGTCTGTGTACCTAATGGCACCCTATTCTCTATGGCTGTGTACCTAATGGCACCCTATTCTCTATGTCTGTGTACCTAATGGCACCCCATTCTCTATGGCTGTGTACCTAATGGCACCCTATTCTCTATGACTCTATGGCTGTGTACCTAATGGCACCCTATTCTCTATGTCTGTGTACCTAATGGCACCCTATTCTCTATGGCTGTGTACCTAATGGCACCCCATTCTCTATGTCTGTGTACCTAATGGCACCCTATTCTCTATGGCTGTGTACCTAATGGCACCCTATTCTCTATGGCTCTATGGCTGTGTACCTAATGGCACCCCATTCTCTATGGCTGTGTACCTAATGGCACCCTATTCTCTATGGCTCTATGGCTGTGTACCTAATGGCACCCTATTCTCTATGGCTGTGTACCTAATGGCACCCTATTCTCTATGGCTCTATGGCTGTGTACCTAATGGCACCCTATTCTCTATGGCTGTGTACCTAATGGCACCCCATTCTCTATGTCTGTGTACCTAATGGCACCCTATTCTCTATGGCTGTGTACCTAATGGCACCCTATTCTCTATGGCTGTGTACCTAATGGCACCCCATTCTCTATGGCTGTGTACCTAATGGCACCCTATTCTCTATGGCTGTGTACCTAATGGCACCCTATTCTCTATGTCTGTGTACCTAATGGCACCCTATTCTCTATGTCTGTGTACCTAATGGCACCCTATTCTCTATGGCTGTGTACCTAATGGCACCCTATTCTCTATGTCTGTGTACCTAATGGCACCCTATTCTCTATGGCTGTGTACCTAATGGCACCCTATTCTCTATGTCTGTGTACCTAATGGCACCCTATTCTCTATGTCTGTGTACCTAATGGCACTCTATTCTCTATGGTTGTGTACCTAATGGCACCCTATTCTCTATGGCTCTATGGCTGTGTACCTAATGGCACCCTATTCTCTATGGTTGTGTACCTAATGGCACCCTATTCTCTATGGCTCTATGGCTGTGTACCTAATGGCACCCCATTCTCTATGGCTGTGTACCTAATGGCACCCTATTCTCTATGGCTGTGTACCTAATGGCACCCTATTCTATATGGCTGTGTACCTAATGGCACCCTATTCTCTATGTCTGTGTACCTAATGGCACCCTATTCTCTATGGCTGTGTACCTAATGGCACCCTATTCTATATGGCTGTGTACCTAATGGCACCCTATTCTCTATGTCTGTGTACCTAATGGCACCCTATTCTCTATGGCTCTATGGCTGTGTACCTAATGGCACCCTATTCTCTATGGCTGTGTACCTAATGGCACCCTATTCTCTATGGCTCTATGGCTGTGTACCTAATTGCACCCTATTCTCTATGTCTGTGTACCTAATGGCACCCTATTCTCTATGTCTGTGTACCTAATGGCACCCTATTCTCTATGGCTGTGTACCTAATGGCACCCTATTCTCTATGGTTGTGTACCTAATGGCACCCTATTCTCTATGTCTGTGTACCTAATGGCACCCTATTCTCTATGTCTGTGTACCTAATGGCACCCTATTCTCTATGTCTGTGTACCTAATGGCACCCTATTCTCTATGTCTGTGTACCTAATGGCACCCTATTCTCTATGGCTGTGTACCTAATGGCACCCTATTCTCTATGGCTCTATGGCTGTGTACCTAATGGCACCCTATTCTCTATGGCTGTGTACCTAATGGCACCCTATTCTCTATGGCTGTGTACCTAATGGCACCCTATTCTCTATGGTTGTGTACCTAATGGCACCCTATTCTCTATGGTTGTGTACCTAATGGCACCCTATTATCTATGGCTGTGTACCTAATGGCACCCTATCCTCTATGGCTGTGTACCTAATGGCACCCTATTCTCTATGGCTCTATGTCTGTGTACCTAATGGCACCCTATTCTCTATGGTTGTGTACCTAATGACACCCTATTCTCTATGGCTCTATGGTTTTGTACCTAATGGCACCCTATTCTCTATGACTCTATGGCTATGTACCTAATGGCACCCTATTCTCTATGACTCTATGGCTATGTACCTAATGGCACCCTATTCTCTATGGCTATGTACCTAATGGCACCCTATTCTCTATGGCTGTGTACCTAATGGCACCCTATTCTCTATGGCTGTGTACCTAATGGCACCCTATTCTCTATGACTCTATGGCTATGTACCTAATGGCACCCTATTCTCTATGGCTGTGTACCTAATGGCAACCTATTCTCTATGGCTGTGTACCTAATGGCACCCTATTCTCTATGGCTGTGTACCTAATGGCACCCTATTCTCTATGTCTGTGTACCTAATGGCACCCTATTCTCTACGTCTGTGTACCTAATGGCACCCTATTCTCTACGTCTGTGTACCTAATGGCACCCTATTCTCTATGTCTGTGTACCTAATGGCACCCTATTCTCTATGTCTGTGTACCTAATGGCACCCCATTCTCTATGGCTCTATGGCTGTGTACCTAATTGCACCCTATTCTCTATGGCTGTGTACCTAATTGCACCCTATTCTCTATGGCTGTGTACCTAATGGCACCCTATTCTCTATGTCTGTGTACCTATTGGCACCCTATTCTCTATGGTTGTGTACCTAATGGCACCCTATTCTCTATGGCTGTGTACCTAATGGCACCCTATTCTCTATGTCTGTGTACCTAATGGCACCCTATTCTCTATGTCTGTGTACCTAATGGCACCCTATTCTCTATGACTCTATGGCTATGTACCTAATGGCACCCTATTCTCTATGACTCTATGGCTATGTACCTAATGGCACCCTATTCTCTATGTCTGTGTACCTAATGGCACCCTATTCTCTATGGCTATGTACCTAATGGCACCCTATTCTCTATGTCTATGTACCTAATGGCACCCCATTCTCTATGGCTGTGTACCTAATGACACCCTATTCTCTATGGCTCTATGGGTGTGTACCTAATGGCACCCTATTCTCTATGGCTGTGTACCTAATGGCACCCTATTCTCTATGGCTGTGTACCTAATGGCACCCTATTCTCTATGGCTGTGTACCTAATGACACCCTATTCTCTATGGCTCTATGGCTGTGTACCTAATGGCACCCTATTCTCTATGGTTGTGTACCTAATGGCACCCTATTCTCTATGGCTCTATGGCTGTGTACCTAATGGCACCCTATTCTCTATGGTTGTGTACCTAATGGCACCCTATTCTCTATGGCTCTATGGCTGTGTACCTAATGGCACTCTATTCTCTATGGCTGTGTACCTAATGGCACCCTATTCTCTATGGTTGTGTACCTAATGGCACCCTATTCTCTATGGCTGTGTACCTAATGGCACCCTATTCTCTATGTCTGTGTACCTAATGACACCCTATTCTCTATGGCTCTATGGCTGTGTACCTAATGGCACCCTATTCTCTATGGTTGTGTACCTAATGGCACCCTATTCTCTATGGTTGTGTACCTAATGACACCCTATTCTCTATGGCTCTATGGGTATGTACCTAATGGCACCCTATTCTCTATGGCTGTGTACCTAATGGCACCCTATTCTCTATGGTTGTGTACCTAATGGCACCCTATTCTCTATGGCTGTGTACCTAATGGCACCCTATTCTCTATGTCTGTGTACCTAATGGCACCCTATTCTCTATGGCTCTATGTCTGTGTACCTAATGGCACCCTATTCTCTATGGCTGTGTACCTAATGGCACCCTATTCTCTATGGCTCTATGTCTGTGTACCTAATGGCACCCTATTCTCTATGGCTGTGTACCTAATGGCACCCCATTCTCTATGGCTGTGTACCTAATGGCACCCTATTCTCTATGGCTGTGTACCTAATGGCACCCTATTCTCTATGGCTGTGTACCTAATGGCACCCTATTCTCTATGGCTGTGTACCTAATGGCACCCTATTCTCTATGGCTGTGTACCTAATGGCACCCTATTCTCTATGGCTGTGTACCTAATGGCACCCTATTCTCTATGGCTGTGTACCTAATGGCACCCTATTCTCTATGGCTGTGTACCTAATGGCACCCTATTCTCTATGGCTGTGTACCTAATGGCACCCTATTCTCTATGTCTGTGTACCTAATGGCACCCTATTCTCTATGGCTGTGTACCTAATGGCACCTTATTCTCTATGGCTCTATGGCTGTGTACCTAATGGCACCCTATTCTCTATGGTTGTGTACCTAATGGCACCCTATTCTCTATGGCTCTATGGTTGTGTACCTAATGGCACCCTATTCTCTATGTCTGTGTACCTAATGGCACCCTATTCTCTATGTCTGTGTACCTAATGGCACCCTATTCTCTATGGCTATGTACCTAATGGCACCCTATTCTCTATGGCTGTGTACCTAATGGCACCCTATTCTCTATGGCTGTGTACCTAATGGCACCCTATTCTCTATGTCTGTGTACCTAATGGCACCCTATTCTCTATGGCTGTGTACCTAATGGCACCCTATTCTCTATGGCTATGTACCTAATGGCACCCTATTCTCTATGGCTATGTACCTAATGGCACCCTATTCTCTATGGCTGTGTACCTAATGGCACCCTATTCTCTATGGCTATGTACCTAATGGCACCCTATTCTCTATGGCTGTGTACCTAATGGCACCCTATTCTCTATGCATAGTGCAAATGGTCCTGTCATTTTTAGACGGATATGGATGAACTTTACTGCACTTTAACCTCATAGGCAGGTAGCCTTGTGGTTAGAGTGGAGGGACGGCAGGTAGCCTTGTGGTTAGAGTGGAGGGACGGCAGGTAGCCTTGTGGTTAGAGTTGAGGGACGGCAGGTAGCCTAGTGGTTAGAGTGTAGGGGTGGCAGGTAGCCTAGTGGTTAGAGTGTAGGGGTGGCAGGTAGCCTAGTGGTTAGAGTGTAGGGGTGGCAGGTAGCCTAGTGGTTAGAGTGTAGGGGTGGCAGGTAGCCTTGTGGTTAGAGTGTAGGGCGGCAGGTAGCCTTGTGGTTAGAGCGTTGGGCCAGTAACCGAAAGGTTGCTAGATCATATCCCCGAGCTGAGAAGGTAAAAATCTGCCCTTCTGCCCCTGAACATGGAAGTTAACTATTCCTAGGCCGTTATTGTAAATAAGAATTTGTTCTTAACTGATTTGCCTCGTTAAATAAAGGTTAAATAATTACAAAAAAATGTTTGATTTCAAATCCAAACTTGTGGAGATTAGAGCCATAAGAAGAAACAATACCTCTCTGTCCTAATAATTACAGAGGACACTGTACCTGCCGGCTTCCCTGTCCCAATAATTACAGAGGACACTTTACCTGCCGGCTTCCCTGTCCCAATAATTACAGAGGACACTTTACCTGCCGGCTTCCCTGTCCCAATAATTACAGAGGACACTTTACCTGCCGGCTTCCCTGTCCCAATAATTACAGAGGACACTTTACCTGCCGGCTTCCCTGTCCCAATAATTACAGAGGACACTGTACCTGCCGGCTTCCCTGTCCCAATAATTACAGAGGACACTTTACCTGCCGGCTTCCCTGTCCCAATAATTACAGAGGACACTTTACCTGCCGGCTTCCCTGTCCCAGTAATTACAGAGGACACTTTACCTGCAGGCTTCCCTGTCCCAGTAATTACAGAGGACACTTTACCTGCAGGCTTCCCTGTCCCAGTAATTACAGAGGACACTTTACCTGCAGGCTTCCCTGTCCCAGTAATTACAGAGGACACTTTACCTGCAGGCTTCCCTGTCCCAATAATTACAGAGGACACTTTACCTGCAGGCTTCCCTGTCCCAGTAATTACAGAGGACACTTTACCTGCAGGCTTCCCTGTCCCAGTAATTACAGAGGACACTTTACCTGCAGGCTTCCCTGTCCCAGTAATTACAGAGGACACTTTACCTGCCGGCTTCCCTGTCCCAATAATTACAGAGGACACTTTACCTGCAGGCTTCCCTGTCCCAATAATTACAGAGGACACTGTACCTGCAGGCTTCCCTGTCCCAATAATTACAGAGGACCCTGTACCTGCAGGCTTCAGCTAAGTAAAGTATTTTTAGTATAATTTTTTTTTTTAATTGAAGATCCGAAACATACAATATACTTGCAGTGAAGCCGCTCAACAACTACACCACACCAGTCATCCAACAGATTCCTATTCAGAACGACACACAGAAGCATCCAGGGTCAATGCCCTGCTCAATGGCACGTTGGCAGATCTCCCACCAGGCCAAAAAACATGAACCCGAACCCTCCAAGAACCCCCCCACAGTTACTAGCTGTCCCTCAACCATTTAAGAACCCTCCCCCAAGAAAAAAACCAAAAAATACAATTAATTCCCCACCCCCAACAACCTCCCCAATGCACCAACAACCAAGAGAATGAACTAAAGAGACAAGAGGAGAAGACAGAAGAAATCAGCAAACAACAATGAAACAAAATAATAATAAAAATACATTTAAAACAAAGGACATCAAGGACAACTGAAATCATAACAGCAATGCCAACTGTATATGTTTGTGTGCACGTCTGGCCCTATTACATGTATGTGTGTGTTCCTGTATGTTTATTTGAATGAGAGTGTGTGTATGCATGTGTACAAACACCTGCACGGCATCAGCCTCAGGCAAACAGGCATTAGCTGTACAAACACCTGCACGGCATCAGCCTCAGGCAAACTGGCATTAGCTGTACAAACACCTGCACGGCATCAGCCTCAGGCAAACCGGCATTAGCTGTACAAACACCTGCACGGCATCAGCCTCAGGCAAACCGGCATTAGCTGTACAAACACCTGCACGGCATCAGCCTCAGGCAAACCGGCATTAGCTGTACAAACACCTGCACGGCATCAGCCTCAGGCAAACCGGCATTAGCTGTACAAACACCTGCACGGCATCAGCCTCAGGCAAACAGGCATTAGCTGTACAAACACCTGCACGGCATCAGCCTCAGGCAAACTGGCATTAGCTGTACAAACACCTGCACGGCATCAGCCTCAGGCAAACCGGCATTAGCTGTACAAACACCTGCACGGCATCAGCCTCAGGCAAACCGGCATTAGCTGTACAAACACCTGCACGGCATCAGCCTCAGGCAAACCGGCATTAGCTGTACAAACACCTGCACGGCATCAGCCTCAGGCAAACCGGCATTAGCTGTACAAACACCTGCACGGCATCAGCCTCAGGCAAACCGGCATTAGCTGTACAAACACCTGCACGGCATCAGCCTCAGGCAAACCGGCATTAGCTGTACAAACACCTGCACGGCATCAGCCTCAGGCAAACCGGCATTAGCTGTACAAACACCTGCACGGCATCAGCCTCAGGCAAACCGGCATTAGTTGTACAAACACCTGCACGGCATCAGCCTCAGGCAAACCGGCATTAGTTGTACAAACACCTGCACGGCATCAGCCTCAGGCAAACCGGCATTAGTTGTACAAACACCTGCACGGCATCAGCCTCAGGCAAACCGGCATTAGTTGTACAAACACCTGCACGGCATCAGCCTCAGGCAAACTGGCATTAGCTGTACAAACACCTGCACGGCATCAGCCTCAGGCAAACCGGCATTAGCTGTACAAACACCTGCACGGCATCAGCCTCAGGCAAACCGGCATTAGCTGTACAAACACCTGCACGGCATCAGCCTCAGGCAAACCGGCATTAGCTGTACAAACACCTGCACGGCATCAGCCTCAGGCAAACCGGCATTAGCTGTACAAACACCTGCACGGCATCAGCCTCAGGCAAACCGGCATTAGCTGTACAAACACCTGCACGGCATCAGCCTCAGGCAAACCGGCATTAGTTGTACAAACACTGCCACTTAGTGTCATTCAAATGTACTTTTTAATTGTGTTTTATTTACACTTTTTTTTTAATATTTTTTTTAACTTGTATCTTTGATCATCATTCTATCTCCCACAAAACACCTCCACTCCCACTTGTCTCCAATTCCACATCCCGACCCTCAGTGTCAAGCCCTGACCTTAGAGAGCATTTTTATGTCTCTATTTTGGTTTGGTCAGGGTGTGATTTAGGTGGGCATTCTATGTTCTTTATTTCTATGTTTGGTATTTCTATGTTTTGGCCTGATATGGTTCTCAATCAGGGACAGCTGTCATTCGTTGTCTCTGATTGGGAATCATACTTAGGAAGCCTTTTTTTCCTTTGGTGTTTGTGGCTCGTTATCTTTGTTAGTGGCACTAATGCCCTGTTAAGCTTCTCGGTTGTTTTCTTGTTTTGTTGGCGACATTTACTATAAATAAAAGAAAATGTACGCTCACAACGCTTGGCACCTTGGTCTCCTTTCGACGACGGCTGTGACACTCAGCTTCCCTCAGCTCATCCCATCTATCTCTGCTGGCCACCCTCGGCCCATCCCATCTATCTCTGCCGGCCACCCACTTCGGGTTTCTACGCAACACATATCTTTCAACTATGCTGTGATGTTTAATGTACAACTTCAATCTATCTAATCGAATAGATTGCAGAGTTGAAGATAAACACTTTTACTAAGAGTATTAGTATATTAGTAATTGACTGACCCGGTCTCTCCAGATCTCCTAACAGTACTATTTCTAGGGTCAATTTTAGATGAATGCTATGCATTTTCAGCCATTCCTGAACCTGAGACCAGAAACAGGCTACCTGAGGGCAATACCAAAATAAATGGTCTATTGATTCTGTATCCTCACAACAAAATCTGCAGAGCTTAGATGATTTTATGTCGCAAATATTCAAAATTTTGTTGGTGGCAAGAATTCTACATAACTGTAGCTGAAAAGCACGAAGTCTTGAATCTTGCATTGTTTTATATATCAACTCATGGAATCGGTACATCAAAAATCTCTTCCCAACTATTTTGCAATCTGTATGGCACAGTTGTCAACATCCTGGTCCTCAAATGAAACTGGTATACTTTCCTATTTATGCTATTTTTATTCCTCTGACACTTTTTATCCTTTATATTGGGCAGACAGACCAGTTCCCTACCTCCTCCCGCAGCGGGACCTCCTCACCTGCCTCCTCCATTTTTGGGGCAAGGCTGTAGTCAATTGGTTGTACTCTTGGATTGAGCAGACCTTCCCGTACAATTCTGATAACTCTACCATTCCAATTTACAATATCATTTAAGAACAAAATACCCATTTCAAACATCTTTCCCATAAATACAGGTATTTTATCAACCAGCACATTTGAGTTCAGCCATAATATTTGTTGTAATATTTGTTCGCTCTTTTCAGGGGGATGAAATTGAAATTTTAACCAGCTCTGCAATGCTTGTTTGAAAACGAGAGATACTTTGAAAAAAGTACAATTTTCAATTAATTGAAAATGAGACATGGAAATCCGCACAAAGGCAAAAAGACAATTTTTAAACAATGGATGTGTAACGGGTGACGCTCTCCTCATCCTCGGATGAGGTGAGGAGAGAAGGATCCTCAGACCAAAACGCAGGCTTTGGGAAATAAGCCATCTTTTATTTAATAACGATGATGGCAACACGAAAACAAATACACTCTCAAACTACAAAACAAGAAAACGACGTTGACGCAACCTGAACATAAACTTACATAACTAAACATAAACTTACGTACAGGAAACAGACGACATCGAAACGAAACGAAACAAACAAACGCTACAGTCCCATGTGGTACGAACAGACATACGGACACAGGAGACAATCACCCACAAACAAACAGTGAGAATGCCCTACCTAAATATGACTCTTAATTAGAGGCAAACGCAAACCACCTGCCTCTAATCAAGAGCCATACCAGGCAAACCAAAACCAACATAGAAACAGATAACATAGAATGCCCACCCAACCTCACGTCCTGACCAACTAACACACAAAAACTAACATAAATAGGTCAGGAACGTGACAGTACCCCCCCCACAAGGTGCGAACTCCGGACGCACCAGCACAAAGTCTAGGGGAGGGTCTGGGTGGGCATCTAACCACGGTGGTGGCTCAGGCTCCGGGCGCGGTTCCCACCCCACCATAATCCATCCTAGCCTCCTCCCTCCAAGAATGTCCACCCTCTTTCTTCCCCCACAAAATCCTCTTAATAACATATCTAAGAATGACAACACCGGGACAGAGAGATAAACCAAGACAGAGGGATAGATAAGAATATAGAGGTAGAAAAAGATAGAGAGGGAGATCAGGATAGAGGGGCAACTCCGGACTGAAAGGCAGCTCCGGACAGAGAGACAGCTCTGGACTGATGGGCAGTTCTGGGTATCTAGCCTTTTCAGGCTGAAGGGCAGCTCATGGCTGACTGACGACTCTCGACGCTCATGGCAGGCTGACGGCTCTCGACGCTCATGGCAGGCTGACGGCTCTCGACGCTCATGGCAGGCTGACGGCTCTCGACGCTCATGGCAGGCTGACGGCTCTCGACGCTCATGGCAGGCTGACGGCTCTCGACGCTCATGACAGGCTGACGGCTCTCGATGCTCATGGCGCTCTGACGGCTCTGGCTGCTCATGGCGCTCTGACGGCTCTGGCTGCTCATGGCGCTCTGACGGCTCTGGCTGCTCATGGCTCTCTGACGGCTCTGGCTGCTCATGGCTCTCTGACGGCTCTGGCTGCTCATGGCTCTCTGACGGCTCTGGCTGCTCATGGCTCGCTGGCGGCTCTGGCAGATCCTGTCTGGTTTGCGGCTCTGGCAGATCCTGTCTGGTTGGCGGCTCTGGCAGATCCTGTCTGGTTGGCGGCTCTGGCAGATCCTGTCTGGTTGGCGGCTCTGGCAGATCCTGTCTGGCTGACGGCTCTAGCGGCTCCTGTCTGGCTGACGGCTCTAGCGGCTCCTGTCTGGCTGACGGCTCTGTAGGCTCATGGCAGACGGGCGGCTTTGCAGGCTCATGGCAGACGGGCGGCTTTGCAGGCTCCTGGCAGACGGATGGCTCAGATGGCGCTGGGGAGACGGATGGCTCAGATGGCGCTGGGGAGACGGATGGCTCAGATGGCGCTGGGGAGACGGATGGCTCAGATGGCGCTGGGGAGACGGATGGCTCAGATGGCGCTGGGGAGACGGATGGCTCTGGCCGGATACGGTACACTGTAGACCTGGTGCGTGGTGCCGGAACTGGAGGCACCGTGCTAATGACAAGCACCTTCCTACTAGTGCGGGAAGCAGGGACAGGGCACACTGTATTCTCAAAGCCTACTCTATCCCTGATGCGTGGTACCGGCACTGGTGACGCCGGGCTGAGGACAAGCACATCAGGATTAGTAGGGGGAGAAGATACAGTTTGTACAGGGCTCTGGAGACGCACTGGTAGCTTAGTGCGTGGTGCCGGAACTGGAGGCACCGGGCTAGATACACGCACTACAGGGAGAGTGCGTGGAGGAGGAACAGGGCTCAGGATACGCACTGGTAGCCTAGTGCGTAGTGTATACACTGTAGGTACTAGGCTGGGGCGGGGAGGTGGTGCCGGAAATACCGGACCGTGGAGGCGTACTGGCACTCTTGAGCATTGAGCTTGCCCAACCTTACCTGGTTGAATACCCCCGGTTGCCCGACCAGTGCGGGGAGGTGGAATAACCCGCACCGGGCTATGTAGGCGAACCGGGGAAACCATGCGTAAGGCAGGTGCCATGTATGCCGGCCCGAGGAGACGCACTGGAGACCAGACGCGTTGAGCCGGCCTCATGACACCTGGCTCAATACCCAATCTAGCCCTACCAGTGCGGGGAGGTGGAATAACCCGCACTGGGCTATGCACTCGTACAGGAGACACCGTGCGCTCTACTGCGTAACACGGCGCCTGCCCGTACTCCCGCTCTCCACGGTAAGCCTGGGAAGTGGGCGCAGGTCTCCTACCTGCCCTTGGCCCACTATCTCCTAGCCTCCCCCCAAGAAATTTTTGGGAATTACTCACGAGCTTTTTTGGCTTCCGTGCCAGACGCGTTCCCTCATAGCTCCGGTTCCTCTCTCCGATAGCCTCCGCTCTCCTCAGTGCCTCCAGCTGTTCCCATGGGAGGCGATCTCTACCAGCTAGGATCTCCTCCCATGTGTAGACACCTTTTCCATCCAAAACATCGTCCCATGTCCATTGCTCCTTTCTCTCCTGTCCCTTACTCCGTTTAGTTTCCCTTTGCCGCTTGGTCTTAGCGTGGTGGGTGATTCTGTAACGGGTGACGCTCTCCTCATCCTCGGATGAGGTGAGGAGAGAAGGATCCTCAGACCAAAACGCAGGCTTTGGGAAATAAGCCATCTTTTATTTAATAACGATGATGGCAACACGAAAACAAATACACTCTCAAACTACAAAACAAGAAAACGACGTTGACGCAACCTGAACATAAACTTACATAACTAAACATAAACTTACGTACAGGAAACAGACGACATCGAAACGAAACGAAACAAACAAACGCTACAGTCCCATGTGGTACGAACAGACATACGGACACAGGAGACAATCACCCACAAACAAACAGTGAGAATGCCCTACCTAAATATGACTCTTAATTAGAGGCAAACGCAAACCACCTGCCTCTAATCAAGAGCCATACCAGGCAAACCAAAACCAACATAGAAACAGATAACATAGAATGCCCACCCAACCTCACGTCCTGACCAACTAACACACAAAAACTAACATAAATAGGTCAGGAACGTGACAGGATGAGCTTTTCTTAGTAATCTACTTGAGAACCATTTAGGGTTCAAATAAAACTTTTGAATGAGTGAAGCTTTTAGAGAGAGGTTTAGTGCTTTTATATTTAATAATCTCAACCCACCCAATTCATATTCATTATACAGATAGGCACGTTTCATTTTGTCTGGTTTAGCGTCCCAGATAAAGTGAAATATTTTTTTGCTCATATGATTTGAAAAACGAATCATCAGGAGTAGGCAGCAGTTTACTCAGTAAGTGAGTAAACTGAGATATGACTAAGGAGATAATCAGGGAATTTTTCCCATAAATAGACCGTTATTTATCTATCCATGGTTGCAGGATCTTACCTATTTTTACAAGTTTTCTATTGAAATTCTATGTGGAGAGCTTATTTATATATTTTGTGATATGAATACGAGTATGTCTACTTCACCATCAGCCCATTTTATAGGTAAACTGCAGGGTAATGTAAAAGTTGTATTTTTTAAAGATCCAATATGTAATATTGTAGGTTTTAGTCCAGAGAGTACAGAAAAGTTATCTAGATCTTCAATGAGACATTGCAGGGATCTAGCTTGCGGACTTAATATAACACTTGAGTCATCGGCATACATGGACACCTTTGTTTTTAAGCCTTGGATTTCTAATCCTCTAATGTTGTTATTGGATCGTATTTTAATAGCTAGCATTTCGATGGCCATAACGAATAGATATGGTGACAGCGGACACCCTTGTTTAACTCCTCTTGACAATTCAAAACTCTCTGAGAAGTAGCCACTATTTACTATTTTACACCTGGGGTTGCTATACATTATTTTTACCCATTTTATAAGAGAATTACCGAAATTGAAAAAAACTAGGCATTTATAAATAAAATCCAGTCTTACTTTATCAAATGCCTTTTCAAAATCCGCTATAAATACCATTCCTGGCTTCTTATATGTTTCATGATGTTCTATTGTTTCTAGTAGTTGTTGTATATTATCTCCAATGTATCGTCCATGTAAAAAACCTGTCTGATCAGGATGAACAATTCCTGGTAAAACCCTTTTAATTCTGAGTGCTATGCATTTTGCTAGTATTTTTGCATCACAACATTTAAGTGTAAGGGGCCTCCAGCTTTTTAGATAGACTGGGTCTTTATATTTGCCATCTGGGTCTTGTTTTAATAATAAAGAAATCAGACCTTTCTGCTGAGTACCTGACAGACTACCATTTCTATAGGAGTAGTTAAAACAATCTAGCAATAGAGCTTTTAGTATATCAAAAAAGGCTTGATATACCTCTACTGGTATGCCATCAAGCACTGGGGTTTTCCCAGACTGAAAGGGTTTAATAGCCTCAAAAAGTTATTCCTCTGTAATTTGGCCTTCGCACTGATCTTTCTGTACATTTGTTAATTTTCAATTTGTTATATTATTTGGAAAGAATTCCTGACCGTAATCTTCATTCAGTTTGAGAGGATGAGACGGAAAAGAGAACATCCGCCTAAAATATTTAGCTTCCTCTTTTAAAATATAATTCTGAGAATCATAGATGACTCCGTCTTCAGTAATGAGTTTCTGCAAAAAATTTTGGTTCGTGTTCCTGTATTGGAGATTTTGTGCATTTTTCTCCATATTCCGTCCAGTTTGCTTTATTTTTGAAATAGATTACATTAGATCGTTCTTGAATAAGTTCCTCCAGTTCTTTTTGTTTTTCCTCTAACTTATTTAGTATCTCTGTAGTATCGTTTTTATTATTCATCTACCTGTACTATTAGTTCATGGATTTCCCTTGTTAGTCTTGTCTCTTTAGACAGAAACTGCTTTTTATTATTGATGAATATTGATCTGAATGACCCCTGAAGGTACATTTAAAGGTATTCCAAACAATAACGGGATTTTCTGAACCTATATTATACTGGAAGAATTCAGTTATAAATGATTTTGTCTTAGTTAAAAATAAGTTGTCCTCCAGTAAACTTTGATTAAATTTCCAATATCCCCATCCATGTGGAAAATCTATAAGAGTTATGTGAATGCCAATTAGGTGATGATCCGATCGCATTCTGTCTCCTATTAAAACTTAAAACTGTCCATCTATAAAGAGTTTGTCCACAATGAGAAAGGCACGCCTACCATCCATCCTTTGTTGTCTTTGTACTGGATACAGTCTCTTACGACGTTCGTTTATCTCCCTTGGAAATTGGCCATTGAGACTGAATTTGGTTCCTTTAAGCTCCTTCCCCTGCTTTTGATCAGCTCCTTTTGTTGTTCAAATTTTGCAATGATCGATCGGGACCCTTGGTCTTGTCGCTACAAGTCTGTGTTCTCGGTGGAAAGCCACCTTGTTTACAGTCTCTATAGGAAGTTTCAAGGCGGATTGCATGAATTCTCTGATCGCGCCCTCTGGATTATTGTATGCGTCCTCAGGAATCCCAGATTTTTTTGGGATTTTCACGCATGTTACGACGTTGTGTGTCTAGTAGCGACTCATTCATCACCCTGTTTTCCTGAGTAGACAATCCATGTCGGAATCGTGGATTTTTACCTTGACTGTGAGTGTCTTTTCTCCTTGGAGCGTGAGAATTTCACTCTGGCTAAACTCCCCCTCAGCCCTGTTACCTCCTCACACAACTTTTCCAGTGTTGCATGGATTCCAGCCAGAGCACTAGCCTCAATGGGAAGTAAATCGTCCGTGTCTGTAGATTAATCTGTTTTTCTTTTTTTTTATCGGGTTAAAGTTATTTTGTGAGGTGGTCGGATCTTTCCATGAAGGAGTATGTTGTTCCTCCATAGCGTAAAGCTGTTGGTACTCGTCGATTTCCCTCAGGATCTCCTTAGTATCCAGATTGGCTCTTTACTGCAACCAGTTGTTTTACGAAAAGATAACAATGAGTCTTTCCCACGACGACGACAGGTGTCCACGCAAAAAAAGAAATCCACGCAAAAAAAGCCGTAAAGGCTAACCGCGTTGTGGAATCCTTAGCAACAAAAATTTAGTTCCGATTAAAATCGATTTAACAAAAATGTTTTTATATAAACAACAAACCGAGTGTAGACAGTACAATGTTCTGATGTATCTAATGACGTGTGTGTCTCCTTCGATCCTGTACCGTCCCACAGGACTGTGTGTCTCCTTCGATCCTGTACCGTCCCACAGGACTGTGTGTCTCCTTCGATCCTGTACCGTCCCACAGGACTGTGTGTCTCCTTCGATCCTGTACCGTCCCACAGGAATGTATGTCTCCTTCGATCCTGTACCGTCCCACAGGACTGTGTGTCTCTCTCTCCTAAAGTCTCTCTCTCCCACAGGACTGTGTGTGTCTCTCTCCTAAAGTCTCTCTCTCCCACAGGACTGTGTGTCTCTCTAAGTAAAGTGTTACCAATCGTGATTTTTATATTTAAGCAATATGGCTAGAGGTGGTGTGGTATATCCAACTATTAATGTACTGGTGCCTGGATTAGTGGTTAGACTCTAATTTTGCCTGAAATGTCGCAAACGGCCCACCTGGCGAAGGAAAGGTGCCCTGTGTGAAACATTCTATGAGAAACAGTGACATACACTCAGAATGACCTAAAAGGATAAATCCCATATTGGTCTTTCCCAGTCAGGCTGTACTGTGCAGTAGGATAATAGTAGGACTACTATTGAAACAGATACATGAGGCTGTCAACTGATTCAGGAAAATACATGTTTTCCATTTTTTTCAGGTTTTCGGGTCTCAGTCACACTTTTTTTTAATAGAAAATCAACAAAATTGGATGTTCCAAGTCCATAACAATACTTAAACCACATCAGTAGACCACTTTTAATTTAAGTAAACAGGCACCTAGCACTGTTGTTTGGTTAGCAGTGTTTCTGTAGTACAGCCACCTAGCACTGTTGTTTGGTTAGCGGTGTTTCTGTAGTACAGCCACCTAGCACTGTTGTTTGGTTAGCGGTGTTTCTGTAGTACAGCCACCTAGCACTGTTGTTTGGTTAGCGGTGTTTCTGTAGTACAGCCACCTAGCACTGTTGTTTGGTTAGCGGTGTTTCTGTAGTACAGCCACCTAGCACTGCTGTTTGGTTAGCAGTGTTTCTGTAGTACAGCCACCTAGCACTGTTGTTTGGTTAGCGGTGTTTCTGTAGTACAGCCACCTAGCACTGTTGTTTGGTTAGTGGTGTTTCTGTATTACAGCCACCTAGCACTGTTGTTTGGTTAGCAGTGTTTCTGTAGTACAGGCACCTAGCACTGTTGTTTGGTTAGCGGTGTTTCTGTATTACAGGCACCTAGCACTGTTGTTTGGTTAGCGGTGTTTCTGTAGTACAGCCACCTAGCACTGTTGTTTGGTTAGCGGTGTTTCTGTAGTACAGCCACCTAGCACTGTTGTTTGGTTAGCAGTGTTTCTGTATTACAGCCACCTAGCACTGTTGTTTGGTTAGCAGTGTTTCTGTATTACAGCCACCTAGCACTGTTGTTTGGTTAGCGGTGTTTCTGTATTACAGCCACCTAGCACTGTTGTTTGGTTAGCGGTGTTTCTGTATTACAGGCACCTAGCACTGTTGTTTGGTTAGCGGTGTTTCTCTATTACAGCCACCTAGCACTGTTGTTTGGTTAGCGGTGTTTCTCTATTACAGCCACCTAGCACTGTTGTTTGGTTAGCGGTGTTTCTCTATTACAGCCACCTAACACTGTTGTTTGGTTAGCGGTGTTTCTCTATTACAGCCACCTAGCACTGTTGTTTGGTTAGCGGTGTTTCTCTATTACAGCCACCTAACACTGTTGTTTGGTTAGCAGTGTTTCTGTAGTACAGCCACCTAGCACTGTTGTTTGGTTAGCGGTGTTTCTGTATTACAGCCACCTAACACTGTTGTTTGGTTAGCGGTGTTTCTGTATTACAGCCACCTAGCACTGTTGTTTGGTTAGCGGTGTTTCTGTATTACAGCCACCTAACACTGTTGTTTGGTTAGCAGTGTTTCTGTAGTACAGCCACCTAGCACTGTTGTTTGGTTAGCAGTGTTTCTGTAGTACAGCCATCTAGCACTGTTGTTTGGTTAGCGGTGTTTCTGTAGTACAGCCACCTAGCACTGTTGTTTGGTTAGCGGTGTTTCTGTATTACAGGCACCTAGCACTGTTGTTTGGTTAGCGGTGTTTCTGTAGTACAGCCATCTAGCACTGTTGTTTGGTTAGCGGTGTTTCTGTAGTACAGCCACCTAGCACTGTTGTTTGGTTAGCGGTGTTTCTGTATTACAGGCACCTAGCACTGTTGTTTGGTTAGCGGTGTTTCTGTAGTACAGCCACCTAGCACTGTTGTTTGGTTAGCAGTGTTTCTGTAGTACAGCCATCTAGCACTGTTGTTTGGTTAGTGGTGTTTTTGTAGTACAGCCACCTAGCACTGTTGTTTGGTTAGCAGTGTTTCTGTAGTACAGCCACCTAGCACTGTTGTTTGGTTAGCGGTGTTTCTGTAGTACAGCCACCTAGCACTGTTGTTTGGTTAGCGGTGTTTCTGTAGTACATGAGATGGAGTTTGCAAATCAAATGGCCACTGGATTGATGCAAATAATCACAATATCATTCTGCCATTCTGCCATAGTCTACTTTGTAGCTAGTTAACATTTAATTGAGAAGGTTTAAGGGAAAGCCTTTCCATCTTCCATCATTACCATCACTATATTTTTCCTGTTCCTTAATTGTTTGAATCCTGGACATTTTACTTCATATTATGAGGCATGTCTTGCCTTGCATCAATGTAACCTATAGCCACAATCCCACCATAGAAACATGGAGGCAAATGTTTTATTTAGACCTCATTATGCATTCTCCTGTTCTATTGGTTTTCTGTCAACTGTCTTTCATTGTCTAGGAGCCAAAGACATTATCCCTGTCATATTAACAACCCCTTATCCTAGTCATATTAACAACCCATTATCCTAGTCATATTAAACAACCCATTATCCTAGTCATTATCCCAGTCATATTAACAACCCATTATCCTAGTCATATTTAACAACCCATTATCCCTGTCATATTAACAACCCATTATCCTAGTCATCATAACAACCCATTATCCCAATCACATTAACAACCCATTATCCCAGTCATATTAACAACCCATTATCCCAGTCATATTAACAACCCATTATCCTAGTCATTATCCCAGTCATATTAACAACCCATTATTCCAGTCATATTAACAACCCATTATCCCGGTCATATTAACAACCCATTATCCCAGTCATATTAACAACCCATTATCCTAGTCATATTAACAACCCATTATCCTAGTCATATTAACAACCCATTATCCCAGTCATATTAACAACCCATTATCCCAGTCATATTAACAACCCATTATCCCAGTCATATTAACAACCCATTATCCTAGTCTTTATCCCAGTCATATTAACAACCCATTATCACAGTCATATTAACAACCCATTATCCTAGTCATTATCCCAGTCATATTAACAACCCATTATCCCAGTCATATTAACAACCCATTATCCCAGTCATTTTCCCAGTCATATTTAACAACCCATTATCCTAGTCATATTTAACAACCCATTATCCTAGTCATATTAACAACCCATTATCCTAGTCATATTAACAACCCATTATCCCAGTCATATTAACAACCCATTATCCCAGTCATATTAACAACCCATTATCCTAGTCTTTATCCCAGTCATATTAACAGCCCATTATCCTAGTCATATTAACAACCCATTATCCCAGTCATATTAACAACCCATTATCCCTGTCATTTTAACAACCCATTTTCCCAGTCATATTAACAACCCATTTTCCCAGTCATATTAACAACCCATTATCCTAGTCATTATCCCAGTCATATTAACAACCCATTATCCTAGTCATATTTAACAACCCATTATCCTAGTCATATTAACAACCCATTATCCCCGTCATATTAACAACCCATTATCCCCGTCATATTAACAACCCATTATCCTAGTCATATTTAACAACCCATTATCACAGTCATATTAACAACCCATTATCCTAGTCATTATCCCAGTCATATTAACAACCCATTAACAACCCATTATCCCCGTCATATTAACAACCCATTATCCTAGTCATATTAACAACCCATTATCCTAGTCATATTAACAACCCATTATCCCAGTCATATTAACAACCCATTATCCCAGTCATATTAACAACCCATTATCCCAGCCATATTAACAACCCATTATCCTAGTCTTTATCCCAGTCATATTAACAACCCATTATCCCAGTCATATAACAACCCATTATCCCAGTCATATTAACAACCCATTATCCCTGTCATATTAACAACCCATTTTCCCAGTCATATTAACAACCCATTATCCCAGTCATATTAACAACCCATTATCCTAGTCATATTACCAACCCATTATCTCAGTCATATTAACAACCCATTATCCCAGTCATATTAACAACCCATTATCTTAATCATATTAACAACCCATTATCTTAATCATATTAACAACCCATTTTCCCAGTCATATTAACAACCCATTATCCCAGTCATATTAACAACCCATTATCCTAGTCATATTACCAACCCATTATCCCTGTCATATTAACAACCCATTATCCCAGTCATATTAACAACCCATTATCCTAGTCATTATCAAAGTCATATTAACAACCCATTATCCTAGTCATATTAACAACCCATTATCCCAGTCATATTAACAACCCATTATCCTAGTCATATTTAACAACCCATTATCCCTGTCATATTAACAACCCATTATCCTAGTCATATTAACAACCCATTATCCCAGTCATATTAACAACCCATTATCCTAGTCATATTAACAACCCATTATCCTAGTCGTATTTTACAACCCATTATCCTAGTCATATTTAACAACCCATTATCCTAGTCATATTAACAACCCATTATCCTAGTCATATTAACAACCCATTATCCTAGTCATTATCCCAGTCATATTTAACAACCCATTATCCTAGTCATTATCCCAGTCATATTAACAACCCATTATCCTAGTCATATTAACAACCCATTATCCCAGTCATATTAACAACCCATTATCCCAGTCATATAACAACCCATTATCCCAGTCATATTAACAACCCATTATCCCAGTCATATTAACAACCCATTATCCCAGTCATATTAACAACCCATTATCCTAGTCATATTAACAACCCATTATCCTAGTCATATTAACAACACATTATCCCAGTCATATTAACAACCCATTATTCTAGTCATATTTAACAACCCATTATTCTAGTCATTATCCCACCCATGATAGTTGTTGCATCTTTAGATCTCCCTCTGTCATCATGTCCATGAAACCGCTCTGACTTGCAGTTGCACATTTTAGAAGTGTTAGACAACATATTGCATTTAGTAACATTCCCTCGTGGGCCTACCTCCGTGTGCATTTTAGAGCAGTGTTTCCCTGCTACCTGCATTTAGAAACATTCCCTCGTAGGCCTACCTCCGTGTGCATTTCAGAAGTGTTTCCCTGCTACCTGCATTTAGTAACATTCCCTCGTAGACCTACCTCCGTGTGCATTTTAGAAGTGTTTCCCTGCTACCTGCATTTAGAAACATTCCCCCGTAGGCCTACCTCCGTGTGCATTTCAGAGCAGTGTTTCCCTGCTACCTGCATTTAGTAACATTCCCTCGTAGGCCTACCTCCGTGTGCATTTCAGAAGTGTTTCCCTGCTACCTGCATTTAGTAACATTCCCTCGTAGACCTACCTCCGTGTGCATTTCAGAGCAGTGTTTCCCTGCTACCTGCATTTAGTAACATTCCCTCGTAGGCCTACCTCCGTGTGCATTTCAGAGCAGTGTTTCCCTGCTACCTGCATTTAGTAACATTCCCTCGTAGGCCTACCTCCGTGTGCATTTCAGAGCAGTGTTTCCCTGCTACCTGCATTTAGTAACATTCCCTCGTAGACCTACCTCCGTGTGCATTTCAGAGCAGTGTTTCCCTGCTACCTGCATTTAGTAACATTCCCTCGTAGACCTACCTCCGTGTGCATTTCAGAGCAGTGTTTCCCTGCTACCTGCATTTAGTAACATTCCCTCGTGGGCCTACCTCCGTGTGCATTTCAGAAAAGTGTTTCCCTGCTACCTGCTGCTGCGCCTGTGAAGAATTAACAGTTGATCAACATTTTTAAGCTAAACATTCTGTTCCATCAACCTTATTCATTGATACAGCGTGTTCCTCCACCTCCACTACATTGATACAGCGTGTTCCTCCACTACATTGATACAGGGTGTTCCTCCACTACATTGATACAGGGTGTTCCTCCACTACATTGATACAGCGTGTTCCTCCACTACATTGATACAGGGTGTTCCTCCACTACATTGATACAGCGTGTTCCTCCACTACATTGATACAGCGTGTTCCTCCTCCTCCACTACATTGATACAGCGTGTTCCTCCACTACATTGATACAGCGTGTTCCTCCACTACATTGATACAGGGTGTTCCTCCACTACATTGATACAGGGTGTTCCTCCACTACATTGATACAGCGTGTTCCTCCACTACATTGATACAGCATGTTCCTCCTCCTCCACTACATTGATACAGCGTGTTCCTCCACTACATTGATACAGCGTGTTCCTCCACTACATTGATACAGCGTGTTCCTCCACTACATTGATACAGCGTGTTCCTCCACTACATTGATACAGCGTGTTCCTCCTCTACATTGATACAGCGTGTTCCTCCACCTCCACTACATTGATACAGCGTGTTCCTCCTCCTCCACTACATTGATACAGCGTGTTCCTCCACTACATTGATACAGCGTGTTCCTCCACCTCCACTACATTGATACAGCGTGTTCCTCCACTACATTGATACAGCGTGTTCCTCCTCCTCCACTACATTGATACAGCGTGTTCCTCCTCCACTACATTGATACAGCGTGTTCCTCCACTACATTGATACAGCGTGTTCCTCCACTACATTGATACAGCATGTTCCTCCTCCTCCACTACATTGATACAGCGTGTTCCTCCACTACATTGATACAGCGTGTTCCTCCACTACATTGATACAGTGTGTTCCTCCACTACATTGATACAGCGTGTTCCTCCTCCTCCACTACATTGATACAGCGTGTTCCTCCACTATATTGATACAGCGTGTTCCTCCACTACATTGATACAGCGTGTTCCTCCTCCTCCACTACATTGATACAGCGTGTTCCTCCTCCTCCACTACATTGATACAGCGTGTTCCTCCACTACATTGATACAGCGTGTTCCTCCTCCTCCACTACATTGATACAGCGTGTTCCTCCACTACATTGATACAGCGTGTTCCTCCACTACATTGATACAGAGTGTTCCTCCACCTCCACTACATTGATACAGCGTGTTCCTCCACTACATTGATACAGCGTGTTCCTCCTCCTCCACTACATTGATACAGCGTGTTCCTCCACCTCCACTACATTGATACAGCGTGTTCCTCCTCCTCCACTACATTAATACAGCGTGTTCCTCCACTACATTGATACAGCGTGTTCCTCCACCTCCACTACATTGATACAGCGTGTTCCTCCACCTCCACTACATTGATACAGCGTGTTCCTCCTCCTCCACTACATTGATACAGCGTGTTCCTCCACTACATTGATACAGCGTGTTCCTCCTCCTCCACTACATTGATACAGCGTGTTCCTCCACTACATTGATACAGCGTGTTCCTCCACTACATTGATACAGCGTGTTCCTCCACTACATTGATACAGCGTGTTCCTCCACTACATTGATACAGCGTGTTCCCCCTCCTCCACTACATTGATACAGCGTGTTCCTCCACTACATTGATACAGCGTGTTCCTCCACTACATTGATACAGCGTGTTCCTCCACCTCCACTACATTGATACAGCGTGTTCCTCCACTACATTGATACAGCGTGTTCCTCCACCTCCACTACATTGATACAGCGTGTTCCTCCACTACATTGATACAGCGTGTTCCTCCTCCTCCACTACATTGATACAGCGTGTTCCTCCTCCTCCACTACATTGATACAGGGTGTTCCTCCTCCTCCACTACATTGATACAGCGTGTTCCTCCACCTCCACTACATTGATACAGCGTGTTCCTCCTCCTCCACTACATTGATACAGCGTGTTCCTCCACCTCCACTACATTGATACAGCGTGTTCCTCCACCTCCACTACATTGATACAGCGTGTTCCTCCACCTCCACTACATTGATATAGCGTGTTCCTCCTCCTCCACTACATTGATACAGCGTGTTCCTCCACTACATTGATACAGCGTGTTCCTCCACTACATTGATACAGCGTGTTCCTCCACTACATTGATACAGCGTGTTCCTCCTCCTCCACTACATTGATACAGCGTGTTCCTCCACCTACACTACATTGATACAGGGTGTTCCTCCTCATCCACTACATTGATACAGCGTGTTCCTCCTCCTCCACTACATTGATACAGGGTGTTCCTCCTCCTCCACTACATTGATACAGCGTGTTCCTCCTCCTCCACTACATTGATACAGCGTGTTCCTCCACCTACACTACATTGATACAGGGTGTTCCTCCTCATCCACTACATTGATACAGCGTGTTCCTCCTCCTCCACTACATTGATACAGCGTGTTCCTCCACCTCCACTACATTGAAACAGGGTGTTCCTCCTCCTCCACTTCATTGATACAGCGTGTTCCTCCACTACATTGATACAGCGTGTTCCTCCACTACATTGATACAGCGTGTTCCTCCACTACATTGATACAGCGTGTTCCTCCACTACATTGATACAGCGTGTTCCTCCTCTACATTGATACAGCGTGTTCCTCCTCCTCCACTACATTGATACAGCGTGTTCCTCCTCCTCCACTACATTGATACAGCGTGTTCCTCCACTACATTGATACAGCGTGTTCATCCTCCTCCACTACATTGATACAGCGTGTTCCTCCTCCTCCACTACATTGATACAGCGTGTTCCTCCACCTCCACTACATTGATACAGCGTGTTCCTCCACTACATTGATACAGCGTGTTCCTCCACTACAATGATACAGCGTGTTCCTCCTCCTCCACTATATTGATACAGCGTGTTCCTCCACTACATTGATACAGCGTGTTCCTCCTCCTCCACTACATTGATACAGGGTAATCCTCCACTACATTGATACAGCGTGTTCCTCCACTACATTGATACAGCGTGTTCCTCCACTACATTGATACAGCGTGTTCCTCCACTACATTGATACAGCGTGTTCCTCCTCCTCCACTACATTGATACAGCGTGTTCCTCCACTACATTGATACAGCGTGTTCCTCCACCTACACTACATTGATACAGCGTGTTCCTCCACTACATTGATACAGCGTGTTCCTCCACCTCCACTACATTGATACAGCGTGTTCCTCCTCCTCCACTACATTGATACAGCGTGTTCCTCCTCCTCCACTACATTGATACAGCGTGTTCCTCCACTACATTGATACAGCGTGTTCCTCCACTACATTGATACAGCGTGTTCCTCCACTACATTGATACAACGTGTTCCTCCACCTCCACTACATTGATACAGCGTGTTCCTCCACTACATTGATACAGCGTGTTCCTCCACTACATTGATACAGCGTGTTCCTCCACTACATTGATACAGCGTGTTCCTCCACCTCCACTACATTGATACAGCGTGTTCCTCCACTACATTGATACAGCGTGTTCCTCCTCCTCCACTACATTGATACAGCGTGTTCCTCCTCCACTACATTGATACAGCGTGTTCCTCCACTACATTGATACAGCGTGTTCCTCCACTACATTGATACAGCGTGTTCCTCCTCCTCCACTACATTGATACAGCGTGTTCCTCCACTACATTGATACAGCGTGTTCCTCCACTACATTGATACAGCGTGTTCCTCCACTACATTGATACAGCGTGTTCCTCCTCCTCCACTACATTGATACAGCGTGTTCCTCCTCCTCCACTACATTGATACAGCGTGTTCCTCCTCCTCCACTACATTGATACAGCGTGTTCCTCCACTATATTGATACAGCGTGTTCCTCCACTACATTGATACAGCGTGTTCCTCCTCCTCCACTATATTGATACAGCGTGTTCCTCCACTACATTGATACAGCGTGTTCCTCCTCCTCCACTACATTGATACAGCGTGTTCCTCCACTATATTGATACAGCGTGTTCCTCCTCTACATTGATACAGCGTGTTCCTCCACCTCCACTACATTGATACAGCGTGTTCCTCCACTTCATTGATACAGCGTGTTCCTCCACTACATTGATACAGCGTGTTCCTCCTCCTCCACTACATTGATACAGCGTGTTCCTCCTCCTCCACTACATTGATACAGCGTGTTCCTCCACTACATTGATACAGCGTGTTCCTCCTCCTCCACTACATTGATACAGCGTGTTCCTCCACTACATTGATACAGCGTGTTCCTCCACTACATTGATACAGCGTGTTCCTCCACCTCCACTACATTGATACAGCGTGTTCCTCCACCTCCACTACATTGATACAGCGTGTTCCTCCACCTCCACTACATTGATACAGCGTGTTCCTCCTCCTCCACTACATTGATACAGCGTGTTCCTCCACTACATTGATACAGCGTGTTCCTCCTCCTCCACTACATTGATACAGCGTGTTCCTCCACCTCCACTACATTGATACAGCGTGTTCCTCCACTACATTGATACAGCGTGTTCCTCCACCTCCACTACATTGATACAGCGTGTTCCTCCACCTCCACTACATTGATACAGCGTGTTCCTCCACTACATTGATACAGCGTGTTCCTCCTCCTACACTACATTGATACAGCGTGTTCCTCCACCTCCACTACATTGATACAGCGTGTTCCTCCACTACATTGATACAGCGTGTTCCTCCTCCTCCACTACATTGATACAGCGTGTTCCTCCACTACATTGATACAGCGTGTTCCTCCTCCTCCACTACATTGATACAGGGTAATCCTCCACTACATTGATACAGCGTGTTCCTCCACTACATTGATACAGCGTGTTCCTCCACTACATTGATACAGCGTGTTCCTCCACTACATTGATACAGCGTGTTCCTCCTCCTCCACTACATTGATACAGCGTGTTCCTCCACTACATTGATACAGCGTGTTCCTCCACCTACACTACATTGATACAGCGTGTTCCTCCACTACATTGATACAGCGTGTTCCTCCACCTCCACTACATTGATACAGCGTGTTCCTCCTCCTCCACTACATTGATACAGCGTGTTCCTCCTCCTCCACTACATTGATACAGCGTGTTCCTCCACTACATTGATACAGCGTGTTCCTCCACTACATTGATACAGCGTGTTCCTCCACTACATTGATACAACGTGTTCCTCCACCTCCACTACATTGATACAGCGTGTTCCTCCACTACATTGATACAGCGTGTTCCTCCACTACATTGATACAGCGTGTTCCTCCACTACATTGATACAGCGTGTTCCTCCACCTCCACTACATTGATACAGCGTGTTCCTCCACTACATTGATACAGCGTGTTCCTCCTCCTCCACTACATTGATACAGCGTGTTCCTCCTCCACTACATTGATACAGCGTGTTCCTCCACTACATTGATACAGCGTGTTCCTCCACTACATTGATACAGCGTGTTCCTCCTCCTCCACTACATTGATACAGCGTGTTCCTCCACTACATTGATACAGCGTGTTCCTCCACTACATTGATACAGCGTGTTCCTCCACTACATTGATACAGCGTGTTCCTCCTCCTCCACTACATTGATACAGCGTGTTCCTCCTCCTCCACTACATTGATACAGCGTGTTCCTCCTCCTCCACTACATTGATACAGCGTGTTCCTCCACTATATTGATACAGCGTGTTCCTCCACTACATTGATACAGCGTGTTCCTCCTCCTCCACTATATTGATACAGCGTGTTCCTCCACTACATTGATACAGCGTGTTCCTCCTCCTCCACTATATTGATACAGCGTGTTCCTCCACTATATTGATACAGCGTGTTCCTCCTCTACATTGATACAGCGTGTTCCTCCACCTCCACTACATTGATACAGCGTGTTCCTCCACTTCATTGATACAGCGTGTTCCTCCACTACATTGATACAGCGTGTTCCTCCTCCTCCACTACATTGATACAGCGTGTTCCTCCTCCTCCACTACATTGATACAGCGTGTTCCTCCACTACATTGATACAGCGTGTTCCTCCTCCTCCACTACATTGATACAGCGTGTTCCTCCACTACATTGATACAGCGTGTTCCTCCACTACATTGATACAGCGTGTTCCTCCACCTCCACTACATTGATACAGCGTGTTCCTCCACCTCCACTACATTGATACAGCGTGTTCCTCCACCTCCACTACATTGATACAGCGTGTTCCTCCTCCTCCACTACATTGATACAGCGTGTTCCTCCACTACATTGATACAGCGTGTTCCTCCTCCTCCACTACATTGATACAGCGTGTTCCTCCTCCTCCACTACATTGATACAGCGTGTTCCTCCACTACATTGATACAGCGTGTTCCTCCACTACATTGATACAGCGTGTTCCTCCACCTCCACTACATTGATACAGCGTGTTCCTCCACTACATTGATACAGCGTGTTCCTCCACCTCCACTACATTGATACAGCGTGTTCCTCCACCTCCACTACATTGATACAGCGTGTTCCTCCACTACATTGATACAGCGTGTTCCTCCTCCTACACTACATTGATACAGCGTGTTCCTCCACCTCCACTACATTGATACAGCGTGTTCCTCCACTACATTGATACAGCGTGTTCCTCCTCCTACACTACATTGATACAGCGTGTTCCTCCTCCTCCACTACATTGATACAGCGTGTTCCTCCACCTACACTACATTGATACAGCGTGTTCCTCCACCTCCACTACATTGATACAGCGTGTTCCTCCACCTCCACTACATTGATACAGCGTGTTCCTCCTCCTCCACTACATTGATACAGCGTGTTCCTCCACTACATTGATACAGCGTGTTCCTCCACCTCCACTACATTGATACAGCGTGTTCCTCCACCTCCACTACATTGATACAGCGTGTTCCTCCACTACATTGATACAGCGTGTTCCTCCACTACATTGATACAGCGTGTTCCTCCACTACATTGATACAGCGTGTTCCTCCACTACATTGATACAGCGTGTTCCTCCACTACATTGATACAGGGTGTTCCTCCACTACATTGATACAGCGTGTTCCTCCACCTCCACTACATTGATACAGCGTGTTCCTCCACTACATTGATACAGCGTGTTCCTCCACTACATTGATACAGCGTGTTCCTCCACTACATTGATACAGCGTGTTCCTCCACTACATTGATACAGCGTGTTCCTCCACTACATTGATACAGCGTGTTCCTCCACTACATTGATACAGCGTGTTCCTCCACCTCCACTACATTGATACAGCGTGTTCCTCCACCTCCACTACATTGATACAGCGTGTTCCTCCACTACATTGATACAGCGTGTTCCTCCTCCTCCACTACATTGATACAGCGTGTTCCTCCACCTCCACTACATTGATACAGCGTGTTCCTCCACTACATTGATACAGCGTGTTCCTCCTCCTCCACTACATTGATACAGCGTGTTCCTCCACTACATTGATACAGCGTGTTCCTACACTACATTGATACAGGGTGTTCCTCCTCCTCCACTACATTGATACAGCGTGTTCCTCCACTACATTGATACAGCGTGTTCCTCCACTACATTTATACAGCGTGTTCCTCCACTACATTGATACAGCGTGTTCCTCCACCTCCACTACATTGATACAGCGTGTTCCTCCACTACATTGATACAGCGTGTTCCTCCACTACATTGATACAGCGTGTTCCTCCACTACATTGATACAGCGTGTTCCTCCTCCTCCACTACATTGATACAGCGTGTTCCTCCACTACATTGATACAGCGTGTTCCTCCACTACATTGATACAGCGTGTTCCTCCACTACATTGATACAGCATGTTCCTCCACCTCCACTACATTGATACAGGGTGTTCCTCCTCCTCCACTACATTGATACAGCGTGTTCCTCCTCCTCCATTTCATTGATACAGCGTGTTACTCCACCTCCACTACATTGATACAGCGTGTTCCTCCACTACATTGATACAGCGTGTTCCTCCACTACATTGATACAGCGTGTTCCTCCTCCTCCACTACATTGATACAGCGTGTTCCTCCACTACATTGATACAGCGTGTTCCTCCACTACATTGATACAGCGTGTTCCTCCACTACATTGATACAGCGTGTTCCTCCTCCTCCACTACATTGATACAGCGTGTTACTCCACTACATTGATACAGCGTGTTCCTCCACTACATTGATACAGCGTGTTCCTCCTCCTCCACTTCATTGATACAGCGTGTTCCTCCTCCTCCACTACATTGATACAGCGTGTTCCTCCTCCTCCACTACATTGATACAGCGTGTTCCTCCACTACATTGATACAGCGTGTTCCTCCTCCTCCACTACATTGATACAGCGTGTTCCTCCACTACATTGATACAGCGTGTTCCTCCACTACATTGATACAGCGTGTTCCTCCACCTCCACTACATTGATACAGCGTGTTCCTCCACCTCCACTACATTGATACAGCGTGTTCCTCCACCTCCACTACATTGATACAGCGTGTTCCTCCTCCTCCACTACATTGATACAGCGTGTTCCTCCACTACATTGATACAGCGTGTTCCTCCACCTCCACTACATTGATACAGCGTGTTCCTCCACCTCCACTACATTGATACAGCGTGTTCCTCCACTACATTGATACAGCGTGTTCCTCCTCCTCCACTACATTGATACAGCGTGTTCCTCCACTACATTGATACAGCGTGTTCCTCCACTACATTGATACAGCGTGTTCCTCCACCTACACTACATTGATACAGCGTGTTCCTCCACCTACACTACATTGATACAGGGTGTTCCTCCTCCTCCACTACATTGATACAGCGTGTTCCTCCACCTCCACTACATTGATACAGCGTGTTCCTCCACCTCCACTACATTGATACAGCGTGTTCCTCCACCTCCACTACATTGATACAGCGTGTTCCTCCTCCTCCACTACATTGATACAGCGTGTTCCTCCACTACATTGATACAGCGTGTTCCTCCACCTCCACTACATTGATACAGCGTGTTCCTCCACCTCCACTACATTGATACAGCGTGTTCCTCCACTACATTGATACAGCGTGTTCCTCCACTACATTGATACAGCGTGTTCCTCCACTACATTGATACAGCGTGTTCCTCCACTACATTGATACAGGGTGTTCCTCCACTACATTGATACAGCGTGTTCCTCCACCTCCACTACATTGATACAGCGTGTTCCTCCACTACATTGATACAGCGTGTTCCTCCACTACATTGATACAGCGTGTTCCTCCACTACATTGATACAGCGTGTTCCTCCACTACATTGATACAGCGTGTTCCTCCACTACATTGATACAGCGTGTTCCTCCTCCTCCACTACATTGATACAGCGTGTTCCTCCACTACATTGATACAGCGTGTTCCTCCACCTCCACTACATTGATACAGCGTGTTCCTCCACCTCCACTACATTGATACAGCGTGTTCCTCCTCCTACACTACATTGATACAGGGTGTTCCTCCTCCTCCACTACATTGATACAGCGTGTTCCTCCACTACATTGATACAGCGTGTTCCTCCACTACATTTATACAGCGTGTTCCTCCACTACATTGATACAGCGTGTTCCTCCACCTCCACTACATTGATACAGCGTGTTCCTCCACTACATTGATACAGCGTGTTCCTCCACTACATTGATACAGCGTGTTCCTCCACTACATTGATACAGCGTGTTCCTCCTCCTCCACTACATTGATACAGCGTGTTCCTCCACTACATTGATACAGCGTGTTCCTCCACTACATTGATACAGCGTGTTCCTCCACTACATTGATACAGCGTGTTCCTCCACTACATTGATACAGCGTGTTCCTCCACTACATTGATACAGCGTGTTCCTCCACTACATTGATACAGCGTGTTCCTCCTCCTCCACTACATTGATACAGTGTGTTCCTCCTCCTCCACTACATTGATACAGGGTGTTCCTCCACTACATTGATACAGCGTGTTCATCCTCCTCCACTACATTGATACAGCGTGTTCCTCCTCCTCCATTTCATTGATACAGCGTGTTCCTCCACCTCCACTACATTGATACAGCGTGTTCCTCCACTACATTGATACAGCGTGTTCCTCCACTACATTGATACAGCGTGTTCCTCCTCCTCCACTACATTGATACAGCGTGTTCCTCCACTACATTGATACAGCGTGTTCCTCCACTACATTGATACAGCGTGTTCCTCCACTACATTGATACAGCGTGTTCCTCCTCCTCCACTACATTGATACAGCGTGTTCCTTCACTACATTGATACAGCGTGTTCCTCCACTACATTGATACAGCGTGTTCCTCCACTACATTGATACAGCGTGTTCCTCCTCCTCCACTACATTGATACAGTGTGTTCCTCCTCCTCCACTACATTGATACAGGGTGTTCCTCCACTACATTGATACAGCGTGTTCATCCTCCTCCACTACATTGATACAGCGTGTTCCTCCTCCTCCATTTCATTGATACAGCGTGTTCCTCCACCTCCACTACATTGATACAGCGTGTTCCTCCACTACATTGATACAGCGTGTTCCTCCACTACATTGATACAGCGTGTTCCTCCTCCTCCACTTCATTGATACAGCGTGTTCCTCCTCCTCCACTACATTGATACAGCGTGTTCCTCCACCTCCACTACATTGATACAGCGTGTTCCTCCTCCTCCACTACATTGATACAGCGTGTTCCTCCTCCTCCACTACATTGATACAGCGTGTTCCTCCACTACATTGATACAGCGTGTTCCTCCTCCTCCACTACATTGATACAGCGTGTTCCTCCACTACATTGATACAGCGTGTTCCTCCTCCTCCACTACATTGATACAGCGTGTTCCTCCACTACATTGATACAGCGTGTTCCTCCACTACATTGATACAGCGTGTTCCTCCTCCTCCACTACATTGATACAGCGTGTTACACCACTACATTGATACAGCGTGTTCCTCCTCCTCCACTACATTGATACAGCGTGTTCCTCCACTACATTGATACAGCGTGTTCCTCCACTACATTGATACAGCGTGTTCCTCCACCTCCACTACATTGATACAGCGTGTTCCTCCACCTCCACTACATTGATACAGCGTGTTCCTCCTCCTCCACTACATTGATACAGCGTGTTCATCCACCTCCACTACATTGATACAGCGTGTTCATCCTCCTCCACTACATTGATACAGCGTGTTCCTCCACTACATTGATACAGCGTGTTCCTCCTCCTCCACTACATTGATACAGCGTGTTCCTCCACTACATTGATACAGCGTGTTCCTCCACTACATTGATACAGCGTGTTCCTCCTCCTCCACAACATTGATACAGCGTGTTCCTCCTCCTCCACTACATTGATACAGCGTGTTCCTCCTCCTCCACTACATTGATACAGCGTGTTCCTCCTCCTCCACTACATTGATACAGCGTGTTCCTCCACTACATTGATACAGCGTGTTCCTCCACCTACACTACATTGATACAGCGTGTTCCTCCACCTCCACTACATTGATACAGCGTGTTCCTCCTCCTCCACTATATTGATACAGCGTGTTCCTCCACTACATTGATACAGCGTGTTCCTCCTCCTCCACTACATTGATACAGCGTGTTCCTCCTCCTCCACTACATTGATACAGCGTGTTCCTCCACTACATTGATACAGCGTGTTCCTCCACCTCCACTACATTGATACAGCGTGTTCCTCCACTACATTGATACAGCGTGTTCCTCCACCTCCACTACATTGATACAGCGTGTTCCTCCTCCTCCACTACATTGATACAGCGTGTTCCTCCACTACATTGATACAGCGTGTTCCTCCACCTCCACTACATTGATACAGCGTGTTCCTCCACCTCCACTACATTGATACAGCGTGTTCCTCCTCCTTCACTACATTAATACAGCGTGTTCCTCCTCCTCCACTACATTGATACAGCGTGTTCCTCCTCCTCCACTACATTGATACAGCGTGTTCCTCCTCCACTACATTGATACAGCGTGTTCCTCCTCCACTACATTGATACAGCGTGTTCCTCCTCCTCCACTACATTGATACAGCGTGTTCCTCCTCCTCCACTACATTGATACAGCGTGTTCCTCCACCTCCACTACATTGATACAGCGTGTTCCTCCTCCTCCACTACATTGATACAGCGTGTTCCTCCACTACATTGATACAGCGTGTTCCTCCACCTACACTACATTGATACAGCGTGTTCCTCCACCTCCACTACATTGATACAGCGTGTTCCTCCTCCTCCACTATATTGATACAGCGTGTTCCTCCACTACATTGATACAGCGTGTTCCTCCTCCTCCACTACATTGATACAGCGTGTTCCTCCACTACATTGATACAGCGTGTTCCTCCACTACATTGATACAGCGTGTTCCTCCTCCTCCACTACATTAATACAGCGTGTTCCTCCTCCTTCACTACATTAATACAGCGTGTTCCTCCTCCTCCACTACATTGATACAGCGTGTTCCTCCTCCTCCACTACATTAATACAGCGTGTTCCTCCTCCTTCACTACATTGATACAGCGTGTTCCTCCACCTCCACTACATTAATACAGCGTGTTCCTCCTCCTCCACTATATTGATACAGCGTGTTCCTCCACTACATTGATACAGCGTGTTCCTCCACCTCCACTACATTGATACAGCGTGTTCCTCCTCCTCCACTACATTGATACAGCGTGTTCCTCCACTACATTGATACAGCGTGTTCCTCCTCCTCCACTACATTGATACAGCGTGTTCCTCCACCTCCACTACATTCATACAGCGTGTTCCTCCACTACATTGATACAGCGTGTTCCTCCTCCTCCACTACATTGATACAGCGTGTTCCTCCACTACATTGATACAGGGTGTTCCTCCTCCTCCACTACATTGATACAGCGTGTTCATCCTCCTACACTACATTGATACAGCGTGTTCCTCCTCCACTACATTGATACAGCGTGTTCCTCCACTACATTGATACAGGGTGTTCCTCCTCCTCCACTACATTGATACAGCGTGTTCCTCCACCTCCACTACATTGATACAGCGTGTTCCTCCTCCTCCACTACATTGATACAGCGTGTTCCTCCTCCTCCACTACCTTGATACAGCGTGTTCCTCCTCCTCCACTACATTGATACAGCGTGTTCCTCCACCTCCACTACATTGATACAGGGTGTTCCTCCACTACATTGATACAGCGTGTTCCTCCTCCTCCACTACATTGATACAGCGTGTTCCTCCACTACATTGATACAGCGTGTTCCTCCACCTCCACTACATTGATACAGCGTGTTCCTCCACTACATTGATACAGCGTGTTCCTCCACTACATTGATACAGCGTGTTCCTCCTCCTCCACTACATTGATACAGCGTGTTCCTCCACTACATTGATACAGCGTGTTCCTCCACTACATTGATACAGCGTGTTCCTCCACTACATTGATACAGCGTGTTCCTCCACTACATTGATACAGCGTGTTCCTCCACTACATTGATACAGCGTGTTCCTCCTCCTCCACTATATTGATACAGCGTGTTCCTCCACTACATTGATACAGCGTGTTCCTCCTCCTCCACTACATTGATACAGCGTGTTCCTCCACTACATTGATACAGCGTGTTCCTCCTCCTCCACTACATTGATACAGCGTGTTCCTCCACTACATTGATACAGCGTGTTCCTCCACCTCCACTACATTGATACAGCGTGTTCCTCCACCTCCACTACATTGATACAGCGTGTTCCTCCTCCTCCACTACATTGATACAGCGTGTTCCTCCACCTCCACTACATTGATACAGCGTGTTCCTCCTCCTCCTCTACATTGATACAGCGTGTTCCTCCAACTCCACTACATTGATACAGCGTGTTCCTCCTCCTCCACTACATTGATACAGCGTGTTCCTCCTCCTCCACTACATTGATACAGCGTGTTCCTCCTCCTCCACTACATTGATACAGCGTGTTCCTCCTCCTCCACTACATTGATACAGCGTGTTCCTCCTCCTCCACTACATTGATACAGCGTGTTCCCCCTCCTCCTCTACATTGATACAGCGTGTTCCTCCTCCTCCACTACATTGATACAGCGTGTTCCTCCTCCTCCTCTACATTGATACAGCGTGTTCCTCCTCCTCCACTACATTGATACAGCGTGTTCCTCCTCCTCCACTACATTGATACAGGGTGTTCCTCCTCCTCCACTACATTGATACAGCGTGTTCCTCCACTACATTGATACAGGGTGTTCCTCCTCCTACACTACATTGATACAGCGTGTTCCTCCTCCTCCACTACATTGATACAGCGTGTTCCTCCACTACATTGATACAGCGTGTTCCTCCACCTCCACTACATTGATACAGCGTGTTCCTCCACTACATTGATACAGCGTGTTCCTCCTCCTCCTCTACATTGATACAGCGTGTTCCTCCTCCTCCACTACATTGATACAGCGTGTTCCTCCACCTCCACTACATTGATACAGCGTGTTCCTCCACTACATTGATACAGCGTGTTCCTCCACTACATTGATACAGCGTGTTCCTCCACTACATTGATACAGCGTGTTCCTCCTCCTCCACTACATTGATACAGCGTGTTCCTCCACTACATTGATACAGCGTGTTCCTCCACCTCCACTACATTGATACAGGGTGTTCCTCCACTACATTGATACAGCGTGTTCCTCCTCCTCCACTACATTGATACAGGGTGTTCCTCCTCCTCCACTACATTGATACAGCGTGTTCCTCCACTACATTGATACAGCGTGTTCCTCCTCCTCCACTACATTGATACAGCGAGTTCCTCCACTACATTGATACAGCGTGTTCCTCCACTACATTGATACAGCGTGTTCCTCCACTACATTGATACAGCGTGTTCCTCCACCTCCACTACATTGATACAGCGTGTTCCTCCACTACATTGATACAGCGTGTTCCTCCACTACATTGATACAGCGTGTTCCTCCTCCTCCACTACATTGATACAGCGTGTTCCTCCTCCTCCACTACATTGATACAGCGTGTTCCTCCACTACATTGATACAGCGTGTTCATCCTCCTCCACTACTTTGATACAGCGTGTTCCTCCACCTCCACTACATTGATACAGGGTGTTCCTCCTCCTCCACTACATTGATACAGCGTGTTCCTCCACTACATTGATACAGAGTGTTCCTCCACTAGATTGATACAGGGTGTTCCTCCACTACATTGATACAGGGTGTTCCTCCACTACATTGATACAGCGTGTTCCTCCACTACATTGATACAGGGTGTTCCTCCACTACATTGATACAGGGTGTTCCTCCACTACATTGATACAGCGTGTTCCTCCACTACATTGATACAGCGTGTTCCTCCACTACATTGATACAGCGTGTTCCTCCACTACATTGATACAGCGTGTTCCTCCTCCTCCACTACATTGATACAGCGTGTTCCTCCACTACATTGATACAGCGTGTTCCTCCTCCTCCACTACATTGATACAGGGTGTTCCTCCACTACATTGATACAGCGTGTTCCTCCACTACATTGATACAGCGTGTTCCTCCACTACATTGATACAGCGTGTTCCTCCACTACATTGATACAGGGTGTTCCTCCACTACATTGATACAGCGTGTTCCTCCACTACATTGATACAGCGTGTTCCTCCACTACATTGATACAGCGTGTTCCTCCACTACATTGATACGGCGTGTTCCTCCACTACATTGATACAGGGTGTTCCTCCTCCTCCACTACATTGATACAGCGTGTTCCTCCTCCTCCACTACATTGATACAGCGTGTTCCTCCACTACATTGATACAGCGTGTTCCTCCTCCTCCACTACATTGATACAGCGTGTTCCTCCACTACATTGATACAGCGTGTTCCTCCTCCACTACATTGATACAGCGTGTTCCTCCTCCTCCACTACATTGATACAGCGTGTTCCTCCACTACATTGATACAGCGTGTTCCTCCACTACATTGATACAGCGTGTTCCTCCACTACATTGATACAGCGTGTTCCTCCACTACATTGATACAGCGTGTTCCTCCTCCTCCACTACATTGATACAGCGTGTTCCTCCACTACATTGATACAGCGTGTTCCTCCTCCTCCACTACATTGATACAGCGTGTTCCTCCACCTCCACTACATTGATACAGCGTGTTCCTCCTCCTCCACTACATTGATACAGCGTGTTCCTCCACCTCCACTACATTGATACAGCGTGTTCCTCCTCCTCCACTACATTGATACAGCGTGTTCCTCCACTACATTGATACAGGGTGTTCCTCCACTACATTGATACAGCGTGTTCCTCCACTACATTGATACAGCGTGTTCCTCCACTACATTGATACAGCGTGTTCCTCCACTACATTGATACAGCGTGTTCCTCCACCTCCACTACATTGATACAGCGTGTTCCTCCACTACATTGATACAGCGTGTTCCTCCTCCTCCACTACATTGATACAGCGTGTTCCTCCTCCTCCACTACATTGATACAGCGTGTTCCTCCACTACATTGATACAGCGTGTTCATCCTCCTCCACTACTTTGATACAGCGTGTTCCTCCACCTCCACTACATTGATACAGGGTGTTCCTCCTCCTCCACTACATTGATACAGCGTGTTCCTCCACTACATTGATACAGAGTGTTCCTCCACTACATTGATACAGGGTGTTCCTCCACTACATTGATACAGGGTGTTCCTCCACTACATTGATACAGCGTGTTCCTCCACTACATTGATACAGCGTGTTCCTCCACTACATTGATACAGCGTGTTCCTCCACTACATTGATACAGCGTGTTCCTCCTCCTCCACTACATTGATACAGCGTGTTCCTCCACTACATTGATACAGCGTGTTCCTCCTCCTCCACTACATTGATACAGGGTGTTCCTCCACTACATTGATACAGCGTGTTCCTCCACTACATTGATACAGCGTGTTCCTCCACTACATTGATACAGCGTGTTCCTCCACTACATTGATACAGGGTGTTCCTCCACTACATTGATACAGCGTGTTCCTCCACTACATTGATACAGCGTGTTCCTCCACTACATTGATACAGCGTGTTCCTCCACTACATTGATACGGCGTGTTCCTCCACTACATTGATACAGCGTGTTCCTCCACTACATTGATACAGGGTGTTCCTCCTCCTCCACTACATTGATACAGGGTGTTCCTCCTCCTCCACTACATTGATACAGCGTGTTCCTCCTCCTCCACTACATTGATACAGCGTGTTCCTCCACTACATTGATACAGCGTGTTCCTCCTCCTCCACTACATTGATACAGCGTGTTCCTCCACTACATTGATACAGCGTGTTCCTCCTCCACTACATTGATACAGCGTGTTCCTCCTCCTCCACTACATTGATACAGCGTGTTCCTCCACTACATTGATACAGCGTGTTCCTCCACTACATTGATACAGCGTGTTCCTCCACTACATTGATACAGCGTGTTCCTCCACTACATTGATACAGCGTGTTCCTCCTCCTCCACTACATTGATACAGCGTGTTCCTCCACTACATTGATACAGCGTGTTCCTCCTCCTCCACTACATTGATACAGCGTGTTCCTCCACTACATTGATACAGCGTGTTCCTCCACCTCCACTACATTGATACAGCGTGTTCCTCCTCCTCCACTACATTGATACAGCGTGTTCCTCCACCTCCACTACATTGATACAGCGTGTTCCTCCTCCTCCACTACATTGATACAGCGTGTTCCTCCACTACATTGATACAGGGTGTTCCTCCACTACATTGATACAGCGTGTTCCTCCACTACATTGATACAGCGTGTTCCTCCACTACATTGATACAGCGTGTTCCTCCACCTCCACTACATTGATACAGCGTGTTCCTCCACTACATTGATACAGCGTGTTCCTCCACCTCCACTACATTGATACAGCGTGTTCCTCCACTACATTGATACAGCGTGTTCCTCCACCTCCACTACATTGATACAGCGTGTTCCTCCTCCTCCACTACATTGATACAGCGTGTTCCTCCACTACATTGATACAGCGTGTTCCTCCACTACATTGATACAGCGTGTTCCTCCTCCTCCACTACATTGATACAGCGTGTTCCTCCTCCTCCACTACATTGATACAGCGTGTTCCTCCACCTCCACTACATTGATACAGCGTGTTCCTCCTCCTCCACTACATTGATACAGCGTGTTCCTCCACTACATTGATACAGCGTGTTCCTCCTCCTCCACTACATTGATACAGGGTGTTCCTCCTCCTCCACTACATTGATACAGCGTGTTCCTCCTCCTCCACTACATTGATACAGCATGTTCCTCCTCCTCCACTACATTGATACAGCGTGTTCCTCCTCCTCCACTACATTGATACAGCGTGTTCCTCCACTACATTGATACAGCGTGTTCCTCCTCCTCCACTACATTGATACAGCGTGTTCCTCCTCCTCCACTACATTGATACAGCGTGTTCCTCCACCTCCACTACATTGATACAGCGTGTTCCTCCACTACATTGATACAGCGTGTTCCTCCTCCTCCACTACATTGATACAGCGTGTTCCTCCACTACATTGATACAGCGTGTTCCTCCTCCTCCACTACATTGATACAGCGTGTTCCTCCTCCTCCACTACATTGATACAGCGTGTTCCTCCTCCTCCACTACATTGATACAGCGTGTTCCTCCACTACATTGATACAGCGTGTTCCTCCTCCTCCACTACATTGATACAGCGTGTTCCTCCACTACATTGATACAGCGTGTTCCTCCTCCACTACATTGATACAGCGTGTTCCTCCTCCTCCACTACATTGATACAGCGTGTTCCTCCACTACATTGATACAGCGTGTTCCTCCACTACATTGATACAGCGTGTTCCTCCACTACATTGATACAGCGTGTTCCTCCACTACATTGATACAGCGTGTTCCTCCTCCTCCACTACATTGATACAGCGTGTTCCTCCACTACATTGATACAGCGTGTTCCTCCTCCTCCACTACATTGATACAGCGTGTTCCTCCACCTCCACTACATTGATACAGCGTGTTCCTCCTCCTCCACTACATTGATACAGCGTGTTCCTCCACCTCCACTACATTGATACAGCGTGTTCCTCCTCCTCCACTACATTGATACAGCGTGTTCCTCCACTACATTGATACAGGGTGTTCCTCCACTACATTGATACAGCGTGTTCCTCCACTACATTGATACAGCGTGTTCCTCCACTACATTGATACAGCGTGTTCCTCCACCTCCACTACATTGATACAGCGTGTTCCTCCACTACATTGATACAGCGTGTTCCTCCACCTCCACTACATTGATACAGCGTGTTCCTCCACTACATTGATACAGCGTGTTCCTCCACCTCCACTACATTGATACAGCGTGTTCCTCCTCCTCCACTACATTGATGCAGCGTGTTCCTCCACTACATTGATACAGCGTGTTCCTCCACTACATTGATACAGCGTGTTCCTCCTCCTCCACTACATTGATACAGCGTGTTCCTCCTCCTCCACTACATTGATACAGCGTGTTCCTCCACCTCCACTACATTGATACAGCGTGTTCCTCCTCCTCCACTACATTGATACAGCGTGTTCCTCCACTACATTGATACAGCGTGTTCCTCCTCCTCCACTACATTGATACAGGGTGTTCCTCCTCCTCCACTACATTGATACAGCGTGTTCCTCCTCCTCCACTACATTGATACAGCGTGTTCCTCCTCCTCCACTACATTGATACAGCGTGTTCCTCCTCCTCCACTACATTGATACAGCGTGTTCCTCCACTACATTGATACAGCGTGTTCCTCCTCCTCCACTACATTGATACAGCGTGTTCCTCCTCCTCCACTACATTGATACAGCGTGTTCCTCCACCTCCACTACATTGATACAGCGTGTTCCTCCACTACATTGATACAGCGTGTTCCTCCTCCTCCACTACATTGATACAGCGTGTTCCTCCACTACATTGATACAGCGTGTTCCTCCTCCTCCACTACATTGATACAGCGTGTTCCTCCTCCTCCACTACATTGATACAGCGTGTTCCTCCACCTCCACTACATTGATACAGCGTGTTCCTCCACTACATTGATACAGCGTGTTCCTCCACCTCCACTACATTGATACAGCGTGTTCCTCCACTACATTGATACAGCGTGTTCCTCCTCCTCCACTACATTGATACAGCGTGTTCCTCCTCCTCCACTACATTGATACAGCGTGTTCCTCCACTACATTGATACAGCGTGTTCCTCCTCCTCCACTACATTGATACAGGGTGTTCCTCCACTACATTGATACAGCGTGTTCCTCCACTACATTGATACAGCGTGTTCCTCCTCCTCCACTACATTGATACAGCGTGTTCCTCCACTACATTGATACAGCGTGTTCCTCCACTACATTGATACAGCGTGTTCCTCCTCCTCCACTACATTGATACAGCGTGTTCCTCCACTACATTGATACAGCGTGTTCCTCCTCCTCCACTACATTGATACAGCGTGTTCCTCCACTACATTGATACAGCGTGTTCCTCCACCTACACTACATTGATACAGCGTGTTCCTCCTCCTCCACTACATTGATACAGCGTGTTCCTCCACTACATTGATACAGCGTGTTCCTCTTCCTCCACTACATTGATACAGCGTGTTCCTCCACCTCCACTACATTGATACAGCGTGTTCCTCCACTACATTGTTACAGCGTGTTCCTCCTCCTCCACTACATTGATACAGCGTGTTCCTCCACTACATTGATACAGCGTGTTCCTCCACTACATTGATACAGCGTGTTCCTCCACTACATTGATACAGGGTGTTCCTCCACTACATTGATACAGCGTGTTCCTCCTCCTCCACTACATTGATACAGCGTGTTCCTCCACTACATTGATACAGCGTGTTCCTCCTCCTCCACTACCTTGATACAGCGTGTTCATCCTCCTCCACTACTTTGATACAGCGTGTTCCTCCACCTCCACTACATTGATACATGTTGTTCCTCCTCCTCCACTACATTGATACAGCGTGTTCCTCCACTACATTGATACAGCGTGTTCCTCCACTACATTGATACAGAGTGTTCCTCCACTACATTGATACAGGGTGTTCCTCCACTACATTGATACAGGGTGTTCCTCCACTACATTGATACAGCGTGTTCCTCCACTACATTGATACAGGGTGTTCCTCCACTACATTGATACAGCGTGTTCCTCCACTACATTGATACAGCGTGTTCCTCCTCCTCCACTACATTGATACAGCGTGTTCCTCCACTACATTGATACAGCGTGTTCCTCCACTACATTGATACAGCGTGTTCCTCCACTACATTGATACAGCGTGTTCCTCCACTACATTGATACAGCGTGTTCCTCCACTACATTGATACAGCGTGTTCCTCCACTACATTGATACAGCGTGTTCCTCCTCCTCCACTACATTGATACAGCGTGTTCCTCCTCCTCCACTACATTGATACAGCGTGTTCCTCCACTACATTGATACAGCGTGTTCCTCCTCCTCCACTACATTGATACAGGGTGTTCCTCCACTACATTGATACAGCGTGTTCCTCCTCCTCCACTACATTGATACAGCGTGTTCCTCCACTACATTGATACAGCGTGTTCCTCCACTACATTGATACAGCGTGTTCCTCCACTACATTGATACAGCGTGTTCCTCCACTACATTGATACAGCGTGTTCCTCCACTACATTGATACAGCGTGTTCCTCCTCCACTACATTGAGACAGCGTGTTCCTCCTCCTCCACTACATTGATACAGGGTGTTCCTCCTCCTCCACTACATTGATACAGCGTGTTCCTCCTCCTCCACTACATTGATACAGCGTGTTCCTCCTCCTCCACTACATTGATACAGCGTGTTCCTCCTCCTCCACTACATTGATACAGCGTGTTCCTCCTCCTCCACTACATTGATACAGCGTGTTCCTCCACTATATTGATACAGCGTGTTCCTCCACTACATTGATACAGCGTGTTCCTCCTCCTCCACTACATTGATACAGCGTGTTCCTCCACTACATTGATACAGCGTGTTCCTCCTCCACTACATTGAGACAGCGTGTTCCTCCTCCTCCACTACATTGATACAGCGTGTTCCTCCACTACATTGATACAGCGTGTTCCTCCACTACATTGATACAGCGTGTTCCTCCACTACATTGATACAGCGTGTTCCTCCACTACATTGATACAGCGTGTTCCTCCTCCTCCACTACATTGATACAGCGTGTTCCTCCACTACATTGATACAGCGTGTTCCTCCTCCTCCACTACATTGATACAGCGTGTTCCTCCACCTCCACTACATTGATACAGCGTGTTCCTCCTCCTCCACTACATTGATACAGCGTGTTCCTCCACTACATTGATACAGGGTGTTCCTCCACTACATTGATACAGCGTGTTCCTCCACTACATTGATACAGCGTGTTCCTCCACTACATTGATACAGCGTGTTCCTCCACCTCCACTACATTGATACAGCGTGTTCCTCCACTACATTGATACAGCGTGTTCCTCCACCTCCACTACATTGATACAGCGTGTTCCTCCACTACATTGATACAGCGTGTTCCTCCACTACATTGATACAGCGTGTTCCTCCTCCTCCACTACATTGATACAGCGTGTTCCTCCACTACATTGATACAGCGTGTTCCTCCACTACATTGATACAGCGTGTTCCTCCTCCTCCACTACATTGATACAGCGTGTTCCTCCTCCTCCACTACATTGATACAGGGTGTTCCTCCTCCTCCACTACATTGATACAGCGTGTTCCTCCTCCTCCACTACATTGATACAGCGTGTTCCTCCTCCTCCACTACATTGATACAGGGTGTTCCTCCTCCTCCACTACATTGATACAGCGTGTTCCTCCTCCTCCACTACATTGATACAGCGTGTTCCTCCTCCTCCACTACATTGATACAGCGTGTTCCTCCTCCTCCACTACATTGATACAGCGTGTTCCTCCTCCTCCACTACATTGATACAGCGTGTTCCTCCACTACATTGATACAGCGTGTTCCTCCTCCTCCACTACATTGATACAGCGTGTTCCTCCTCCTCCACTACATTGATACAGCGTGTTCCTCCACTACATTGATACAGCGTGTTCCTCCTCCACTACATTGATACAGCGTGTTCCTCCTCCTCCACTACATTGATACAGCGTGTTCCTCCACTACATTGATACAGCGTGTTCCTCCACTACATTGATACAGCGTGTTCCTCCACTACATTGATACAGCGTGTTCCTCCACTACATTGATACAGCGTGTTCCTCCTCCTCCACTACATTGATACAGCGTGTTCCTCCACTACATTGATACAGCGTGTTCCTCCTCCTCCACTACATTGATACAGCGTGTTCCTCCACCTCCACTACATTGATACAGCGTGTTCCTCCTCCTCCACTACATTGATACAGCGTGTTCCTCCACCTCCACTACATTGATACAGCGTGTTCCTCCTCCTCCACTACATTGATACAGCGTGTTCCTCCACTACATTGATACAGGGTGTTCCTCCACTACATTGATACAGTGTGTTCCTCCACTACATTGATACAGCGTGTTCCTCCACTACATTGATACAGCGTGTTCCTCCACCTCCACTACATTGATACAGCGTGTTCCTCCACTACATTGATACAGCGTGTTCCTCCACCTCCACTACATTGATACAGCGTGTTCCTCCACTACATTGATACAGCGTGTTCCTCCTCCTCCACTACATTGATACAGCGTGTTCCTCCACTACATTGATACAGCGTGTTCCTCCACTACATTGATACAGCGTGTTCCTCCTCCTCCACTACATTGATACAGCGTGTTCCTCCTCCTCCACTACATTGATACAGCGTGTTCCTCCTCCTCCACTACATTGATACAGCGTGTTCCTCCACTACATTGATACAGCGTGTTCCTCCTCCTCCACTACATTGATACAGCGTGTTCCTCCTCCTCCACTACATTGATACAGCGTGTTCCTCCACTACATTGATACAGCGTGTTCCTCCTCCTCCACTACATTGATACAGCGTGTTCCTCCTCCTCCACTACATTGATACAGCGTGTTCCTCCACCTCCACTACATTGATACAGCGTGTTCCTCCTCCTCCACTACATTGATACAGGGTGTTCCTCCTCCTCCACTACATTGATACAGCGTGTTCCTCCTCCTCCACTACATTGATACAGCGTGTTCCTCCTCCTCCACTACATTGATACAGCGTGTTCCTCCTCCTCCACTACATTGATACAGCGTGTTCCTCCACTACATTGATACAGCGTGTTCCTCCTCCTCCACTACATTGATACAGCGTGTTCCTCCTCCTCCACTACATTGATACAGCGTGTTCCTCCACTACATTGATACAGCGTGTTCCTCCTCCTCCACTACATTGATACAGCGTGTTCCTCCTCCTCCACTACATTGATACAGCGTGTTCCTCCACTACATTGATACAGCGTGTTCCTCCACTACATTGATACAGCGTGTTCCTCCACTACATTGATACAGCGTGTTCCTCCTCCTCCACTACATTGATACAGCGTGTTCCTCCACTTCATTGATACAGCGTGTTCCTCCACCTCCACTACATTGATACAGCGTGTTCCTCCTCCTCCACTACATTGATACAGCGTGTTCCTCCACTACATTGATACAGCGTGTTCCTCCACCTCCCCTACATTGATACAGCGTGTTCCTCCTCCTCCACTACATTGATACAGCGTGTTCCTCCACTACATTGATACAGCGTGTTCCTCCTCCTCCACTACATTGATACAGCGTGTTCCTCCACTACATTGATACAGCGTGTTCCTCCACTACATTGATACAGCGTGTTCCTCCACCTACACTACATTGATACAGCGTGTTCCTCCTCCTCCACTACATTGATACAGCGTGTTCCTCCACTACATTGATACAGCGTGTTCCTCCTCCTCCACTACATTGATACAGCGTGTTCCTCCACCTACACTACATTGTTACAGCGTGTTCCTCCTCCTCCACTACATTGATACAGCGTGTTCCTCCACTACATTGATACAGCGTGTTCCTCCACTACATTGATACAGCGTGTTCCTCCACTACATTGATACAGCGTGTTCCTCCACCTCCACTACATTGATACAGCGTGTTCCTCCACTACATTGATACAGCGTGTTCCTCCTCCTACACTACATTGTTACAGCGTGTTCCTCCTCCTCCACTACATTGATACAGCGTGTTCCTCCACTACATTGATACAGCGTGTTCCTCCACTACATTGATACAGCGTGTTCCTCCTCCTCCACTACATTGATACAGGGTGTTCCTCCTCCTCCACTACATTGATACAGCGTGTTCCTCCACCTCCACTACATTGATACAGCGTGTTCCTCCACCTCCACTACATTGATACAGCGTGTTCCTCCACTACATTGATACAGCGTGTTCCTCCTCCTCCACTACATTGATACAGCGTGTTCCTCCACCTCCACTACATTGATACAGCGTGTTCCTCCTCCTCCACTACATTGATACAGCGTGTTCCTCCACCTCCACTACATTAATACAGCGTGTTCCTCCACCTCCACTGCATTGATACAGCGTGTTCCTCCTCCTCCACTTCATTGATACAGCGTGTTCCTCCACTACATTGATACAGCGTGTTCCTCCTCCTCCACTACATTGATACAGCGTGTTCCTCCTCCTCCACTACATTGATACAGCGTGTTCCTCCTCCTCCACTACATTGATACAGCGTGTTCCTCCACTACATTGATACAGCGTGTTCCTCCTCCTCCACTACATTGATACAGCGTGTTCCTCCACCTCCACTACATTGATACAGCGTGTTCCTCCTCCTCCACTACATTGATACAGCGTGTTCCTCCTCCTCCACTACATTGATACAGCGTGTTCCTCCACCTCCACTACATTGATACAGCGTGTTCCTCCTCCTCCACTATATTGATACAGCGTGTTCCTCCACTACATTGATACAGCGTGTTCCTCCTCCTCCACTACATTGATACAGCGTGTTCCTCCTCCTCCACTACATTGATACAGCGTGTTCCTCCACTACATTGATACAGCGTGTTCCTCCACCTCCACTACATTGATACAGCGTGTTCCTCCACTACATTGATACAGCGTGTTCCTCCTCCTCCACTACATTGATACAGCGTGTTCCTCCTCCTCCACTACATTGATACAGCGTGTTCCTCCACTACATTGATACAGCGTGTTCCTCCACTACATTAATACAGCGTGTTCCTCCTCCTTCACTACATTGATACAGCGTGTTCCTCCACCTCCACTACATTAATACAGCGTGTTCCTCCTCCTCCACTATATTGATACAGCGTGTTCCTCCACTACATTGATACAGCGTGTTCCTCCTCCTCCACTACATTGATACAGCGTGTTCCTCCACTACATTGATACAGCGTGTTCCTCCTCCTCCACTACATTGATACAGCGTGTTCCTCCAACTCCACTACATTGATACAGCGTGTTCCTCCACCTCCACTACATTCATACAGCGTGTTCCTCCACTACATTGATACAGCGTGTTCCTCCTCCTCCACTACATTGATACAGCGTGTTCCTCCACTACATTGATACAGGGTGTTCCTCCTCCTCCACTACATTGATACAGCGTGTTCATCCTCCTACACTACATTGATACAGCGTGTTCCTCCTCCACTACATTGATACAGGGTGTTCCTCCTCCTCCACTACATTGATACAGGGTGTTCCTCCTCCTCCACTACATTGATACAGCGTGTTCCTCCACCTCCACTACATTGATACAGCGTGTTCCTCCTCCTCCACTACATTGATACAGCGTGTTCCTCCTCCTCCACTACCTTGATACAGCGTGTTCCTCCTCCTCCACTACATTGATACAGCGTGTTCCTCCTCCTCCACTACATTGATACAGCGTGTTCCTCCTCCTCCACTACATTGATACAGCGTGTTCCTCCACCTCCACTACATTGATACAGCGTGTTTCTCCACCTCCACTACATTGATACAGCGTGTTCCTCCACCTCCACTACATTGATACAGCGTGTTCCTCCACCTCCACTACATTGATACAGCGTGTTCCTCCACCTCCACTACATTGATACAGGGTGTTCCTCCACTACATTGATACAGCGTGTTCCTCCTCCTCCACTACATTGATACAGCGTGTTCCTCCACTACATTGATACAGCGTGTTCCTCCACCTCCACTACATTGATACAGCGTGTTCCTCCACTACATTGATACAGCGTGTTCCTCCACTACATTGATACAGCGTGTTCCTCCACTACATTGATACAGCGTGTTCCTCCACTACATTGATACAGCGTGTTCCTCCAATACATTGATACAGCGTGTTCCTCCTCCTCCACTATATTGATACAGCGTGTTCCTCCACTACATTGATACAGCGTGTTCCTCCTCCTCCACTACATTGATACAGCGTGTTCCTCCACTACATTGATACAGCGTGTTCCTCCTCCTCCACTACATTGATACAGCGTGTTCCTCCACTACATTGATACAGCGTGTTCCTCCACCTCCACTACATTGATACAGCGTGTTCCTCCTCCTCCACTACATTGATACAGCGTGTTCCTCCACCTCCACTACATTGATACAGCGTGTTCCTCCTCCACTACATTGATACAGCGTGTTCCTCCTCCTCCTCTACATTGATACAGCGTGTTCCTCCTCCTCCACTACATTGATACAGCGTGTTCCTCCTCCTCCACTACATTGATACAGCGTGTTCCTCCTCCTCCACTACATTGATACAGCGTGTTCCTCCTCCTCCACTACATTGATACAGCGTGTTCCTCCTCCTCCACTACATTGATACAGCGTGTTCCTCCTCCTCCACTACATTGATACAGCGTGTTCCTCCTCCTCCACTACATTGATACAGCGTGTTCCTCCACTACATTGATACAGGGTGTTCCTCCTCCTACACTACATTGATACAGCGTGTTCCTCCTCCTCCACTACATTGATACAGCGTGTTCCTCCACTACATTGATACAGCGTGTTCCTCCACCTCCACTACATTGATACAGCGTGTTCCTCCACTACATTGATACAGCGTGTTCCTCCTCCTCCTCTACATTGATACAGCGTGTTCCTCCTCCTCCACTACATTGATACAGCGTGTTCCTCCACTACATTGATACAGCGTGTTCCTCCTCCTCCACTACATTGATACAGCGTGTTCCTCCACCTCCACTACATTGATACAGCGTGTTCCTCCACTACATTGATACAGCGTGTTCCTCCACTACATTGATACAGCGTGTTCCTCCTCCTCCACTACATTGATACAGCGTGTTCCTCCTCCTCCACTACATTGATACAGCGTGTTCCTCCACTACATTGATACAGCGTGTTCCTCCTCCTCCACTACATTGATACAGCGTGTTCCTCCACTACATTGATACAGCGTGTTCCTCCACTACATTGATACAGCGTGTTCCTCCACCTCCACTACATTGATACAGGGTGTTCCTCCACTACATTGATACAGCGTGTTCCTCCTCCTCCACTACATTGATACAGGGTGTTCCTCCTCCTCCACTACATTGATACAGCGTGTTCCTCCACTACATTGATACAGCGTGTTCATCCTCCTCCACTACCTTGATACAGCGTGTTCATCCTCCTCCACTACTTTGATACAGCGTGTTCCTCCACCTCCACTACATTGATACAGGGTGTTCCTCCTCATCCACTACATTGATACAGCGTGTTCCTCCACTACATTGATACAGCGTGTTCCTCCTCCTCCACTACATTGATACAGGGTGTTCCTCCACTACATTGATACAGGGTGTTCCTCCACTACATTGATACAGCGTGTTCCTCCACTACATTGATACAGCGTGTTCCTCCACTACATTGATACAGCGTGTTCCTCCACTACATTGATACAGCGTGTTCCTCCTCCTCCACTACATTGATACAGCGTGTTCCTCCACTACATTGATACAGCGTGTTCCTCCTCCTCCACTACATTGATACAGGGTGTTCCTCCACTACATTGATACAGCGTGTTCCTCCACTACATTGATACAGCGTGTTCCTCCACTACATTGATACAGCGTGTTCCTCCACCTCCACTACATTGATACAGCGTGTTCCTCCACTACATTGATACAGCGTGTTCCTCCTCCTCCTCTACATTGATACAGCGTGTTCCTCCTCCTCCACTACATTGATACAGCGTGTTCCTCCACTACATTGATACAGCGTGTTCCTCCTCCTCCACTACATTGATACAGCGTGTTCCTCCACCTCCACTACATTGATACAGCGTGTTCCTCCACTACATTGATACAGCGTGTTCCTCCACTACATTGATACAGCGTGTTCCTCCTCCTCCACTACATTGATACAGCGTGTTCCTCCTCCTCCACTACATTGATACAGCGTGTTCCTCCACTACATTGATACAGCGTGTTCCTCCTCCTCCACTACATTGATACAGCGTGTTCCTCCACTACATTGATACAGCGTGTTCCTCCACTACATTGATACAGCGTGTTCCTCCACCTCCACTACATTGATACAGGGTGTTCCTCCACTACATTGATACAGCGTGTTCCTCCTCCTCCACTACATTGATACAGGGTGTTCCTCCTCCTCCACTACATTGATACAGCGTGTTCCTCCACTACATTGATACAGCGTGTTCATCCTCCTCCACTACCTTGATACAGCGTGTTCATCCTCCTCCACTACTTTGATACAGCGTGTTCCTCCACCTCCACTACATTGATACAGGGTGTTCCTCCTCCTCCACTACATTGATACAGCGTGTTCCTCCACTACATTGATACAGCGTGTTCCTCCTCCTCCACTACATTGATACAGGGTGTTCCTCCACTACATTGATACAGGGTGTTCCTCCACTACATTGATACAGCGTGTTCCTCCACTACATTGATACAGCGTGTTCCTCCACTACATTGATACAGCGTGTTCCTCCACTACATTGATACAGCGTGTTCCTCCTCCTCCACTACATTGATACAGCGTGTTCCTCCACTACATTGATACAGCGTGTTCCTCCTCCTCCACTACATTGATACAGGGTGTTCCTCCACTACATTGATACAGCGTGTTCCTCCACTACATTGATACAGCGTGTTCCTCCACTACATTGATACAGCGTGTTCCTCCACTACATTGATACAGGGTGTTCCTCCACTACATTGATACAGCGTGTTCCTCCACTACATTGATACAGCGTGTTCCTCCACTACATTGATACAGCGTGTTCCTCCACTACATTGATACAGCGTGTTCCTCCACTACATTGATACAGCGTGTTCCTCCACTACATTGATACAGCGTGTTCCTCCACTACATTGATACAGCGTGTTCCTCCTCCTCCACTACATTGATACAGCGTGTTCCTCCTCCTCCACTACATTGATACAGCGTGTTCCTCCACTACATTGATACAGCGTGTTCCTCCTCCTCCACTACATTGATACAGCGTGTTCCTCCACTACATTGATACAGCGTGTTCCTCCACCTCCACTACATTGATACAGCGTGTTCCTCCACTACATTGATACAGCGTGTTCCTCCTCCACTACATTGATACAGCGTGTTCCTCCTCCTCCACTACATTGATACAGCGTGTTCCTCCACTACATTGATACAGCGTGTTCCTCCACTACATTGATACAGCGTGTTCCTCCACTACATTGATACAGCGTGTTCCTCCACTACATTGATACAGCGTGTTCCTCCTCCTCCACTACATTGATACAGCGTGTTCCTCCACTACATTGATACAGCGTGTTCCTCCTCCTCCACTACATTGATACAGCGTGTTCCTCCACCTCCACTACATTGATACAGCGTGTTCCTCCTCCTCCACTACATTGATACAGCGTGTTCCTCCACCTCCACTACATTGATACAGCGTGTTCCTCCTCCTCCACTACATTGATACAGCGTGTTCCTCCACTACATTGATACAGGGTGTTCCTCCACTACATTGATACAGCGTGTTCCTCCACTACATTGATACAGCGTGTTCCTCCACTACATTGATACAGCGTGTTCCTCCACCTCCACTACATTGATACAGCGTGTTCCTCCTCCTCCACTACATTGATACAGCGTGTTCCTCCACTACATTGATACAGCGTGTTCCTCCACCTCCACTACATTGATACAGCGTGTTCCTCCACTACATTGATACAGCGTGTTCCTCCACCTCCACTACATTGATACAGCGTGTTCCTCCTCCTCCACTACATTGATACAGCGTGTTCCTCCTCCTCCACTACATTGATACAGCGTGTTCCTCCACTACATTGATACAGCGTGTTCCTCCTCCTCCACTACATTGATACAGCGTGTTCCTCCACTACATTGATACAGCGTGTTCCTCCTCCTCCACTACATTGATACAGCGTGTTCCTCCACTACATTGATACAGCGTGTTCCTCCTCCTCCACTACATTGATACAGCGTGTTCCTCCTCCTCCACTACATTGATACAGCGTGTTCCTCCACCTCCACTACATTGATACAGCGTGTTCCTCCACTACATTGATACAGCGTGTTCCTCCTCCTCCACTACATTGATACAGCGTGTTCCTCCACTACATTGATACAGCGTGTTCCTCCTCCTCCACTACATTGATACAGCGTGTTCCTCCTCCTCCACTACATTGATACAGCGTGTTCCTCCACTACATTGATACAGCGTGTTCCTCCACTACATTGATACAGCGTGTTCCTCCACTACATTGATACAGCGTGTTCCTCCTCCTCCACTACATTGATACAGCGTGTTCCTCCACTACATTGATACAGCGTGTTCCTCCACTACATTGATACAGCGTGTTCCTCCTCCTCCACTACATTGATACAGCGTGTTCCTCCACTACATTGATACAGCGTGTTCCTCCTCCTCCACTACATTGATACAGCGTGTTCCTCCACTACATTGATACAGCGTGTTCCTCCACCTACACTACATTGATACAGCGTGTTCCTCCTCCTCCACTACATTGATACAGCGTGTTCCTCCACTACATTGATACAGCGTGTTCCTCCTCCTCCACTACATTGATACAGCGTGTTCCTCCACCTACACTACATTGTTACAGCGTGTTCCTCCTCCTCCACTACATTGATACAGCGTGTTCCTCCACTACATTGATACAGCGTGTTCCTCCACTACATTGATACAGCGTGTTCCTCCACTACATTGATACAGGGTGTTCCTCCACTACATTGATACAGCGTGTTCCTCCTCCTCCACTACATTGATACAGCGTGTTCCTCCACTACATTGATACAGCGTGTTCCTCCTCCTCCACTACCTTGATACAGCGTGTTCATCCTCCTCCACTACTTTGATACAGCGTGTTCCTCCACCTCCACTACATTGATACAGGGTGTTCCTCCTCCTCCACTACATTGATACAGCGTGTTCCTCCACTACATTGATACAGAGTGTTCCTCCACTAGATTGATACAGGGTGTTCCTCCACTACATTGATACAGGGTGTTCCTCCACTACATTGATACAGCGTGTTCCTCCACTACATTGATACAGCGTGTTCCTCCACTACATTGACACAGAGTGTTCCTCCACTACATTGATACAGGGTGTTCCTCCACTACATTGATACAGGGTGTTCCTCCACTACATTGATACAGCGTGTTCCTCCACTACATTGATACAGCATGTTCCTCCACTACATTGATACAGCGTGTTCCTCCACCTCCACTACATTGATACAGGGTGTTCCTCCACTACATTGATACAGCGTGTTCCTCCACTACATTGATACAGCGTGTTCCTCCTCCTCCACTACATTGATACAGCGTGTTCCTCCACTACATTGATACAGCGTGTTCCTCCACTACATTGATACAGCGTGTTCCTCCACTACATTGATACAGCGTGTTCCTCCACTACATTGATACAGCGTGTTCCTCCACTACATTGATACAGCGTGTTCCTCCACTACATTGATACAGCGTGTTCCTCCACTACATTGATACAGCGTGTTCCTCCACTACATTGATACAGCGTGTTCCTCCACTACATTGATACAGCGTGTTCCTCCACTACATTGATACAGGGTGTTCCTCCTCCTCCACTACATTGATACAGCGTGTTCCTCCTCCTCCACTACATTGATACAGCGTGTTCCTCCTCCTCCACTACATTGATACAGGGTGTTCCTCCTCCTCCACTACATTGATACAGCGTGTTCCTCCTCCTCCACTACATTGATACAGCGTGTTCCTCCTCCTCCACTACATTGATACAGCGTGTTCCTCCACTACATTGATACAGCGTGTTCCTCCTCCTCCACTACATTGATACAGCGTGTTCCTCCTCCTCCACTACATTGATACAGCGTGTTCCTCCTCCTCCACTACATTGATACAGCGTGTTCCTCCTCCTCCACTACATTGATACAGCGTGTTCCTCCACTATATTGATACAGCGTGTTCCTCCACTACATTGATACAGCGTGTTCCTCCTCCTCCACTACATTGATACAGCGTGTTCCTCCACTACATTGATACAGCGTGTTCCTCCTCCACTACATTGATACAGCGTGTTCCTCCTCCTCCACTACATTGATACAGCGTGTTCCTCCACTACATTGATACAGCGTGTTCCTCCACTACATTGATACAGCGTGTTCCTCCACTACATTGATACAGCGTGTTCCTCCACTACATTGATACAGCGTGTTCCTCCTCCTCCACTACATTGATACAGCGTGTTCCTCCACTACATTGATACAGCGTGTTCCTCCTCCTCCACTACATTGATACAGCGTGTTCCTCCACCTCCACTACATTGATACAGCGTGTTCCTCCTCCTCCACTACATTGATACAGCGTGTTCCTCCACCTCCACTACATTGATACAGCGTGTTCCTCCTCCTCCACTACATTGATACAGCGTGTTCCTCCACTACATTGATACAGGGTGTTCCTCCACTACATTGATACAGCGTGTTCCTCCACTACATTGATACAGCGTGTTCCTCCACTACATTGATACAGCGTGTTCCTCCACTACATTGATACAGGGTGTTCCTCCACTACATTGATACAGCGTGTTCCTCCACCTCCACTACATTGATACAGCGTGTTCCTCCACTACATTGATACAGCGTGTTCCTCCACCTCCACTACATTGATACAGCGTGTTCCTCCACTACATTGATACAGCGTGTTCCTCCTCCTCCACTACATTGATACAGCGTGTTCCTCCACTACATTGATACAGCGTGTTCCTCCACTACATTGATACAGCGTGTTCCTCCTCCTCCACTACATTGATACAGCGTGTTCCTCCTCCTCCACTACATTGATACAGCGTGTTCCTCCACCTCCACTACATTGATACAGCGTGTTCCTCCACTACATTGATACAGCGTGTTCCTCCACCTCCACTACATTGATACAGCGTGTTCCTCCACTACATTGATACAGCGTGTTCCTCCTCCTCCACTACATTGATACAGGGTGTTCCTCCTCCTCCACTACATTGATACAGCGTGTTCCTCCTCCTCCACTACATTGATACAGCGTGTTCCTCCTCCTCCACTACATTGATACAGCGTGTTCCTCCTCCTCCACTACATTGATACAGCGTGTTCCTCCTCCACTACATTGATACAGCGTGTTCCTCCTCCTCCACTACATTGATACAGCGTGTTCCTCCACTACATTGATACAGCGTGTTCCTCCTCCTCCACTACATTGATACAGCGTGTTCCTCCTCCTCCACTACATTGATACAGCGTGTTCCTCCACCTCCACTACATTGATACAGCGTGTTCCTCCTCCTCCACTACATTGATACAGGGTGTTCCTCCTCCTCCACTACATTGATACAGCGTGTTCCTCCTCCTCCACTACATTGATACAGCGTGTTCCTCCTCCTCCACTACATTGATACAGCGTGTTCCTCCTCCTCCACTACATTGATACAGCGTGTTCCTCCACTACATTGATACAGCGTGTTCCTCCTCCTCCACTACATTGATACAGCGTGTTCCTCCTCCTCCACTACATTGATACAGCGTGTTCCTCCACTACATTGATACAGCGTGTTCCTCCACTACATTGATACAGCGTGTTCCTCCTCCTCCACTACATTGATACAGCGTGTTCCTCCACTACATTGATACAGCGTGTTCCTCCACTACATTGATACAGCGTGTTCCTCCTCCTCCACTACATTGATACAGCGTGTTCCTCCACTACATTGATACAGCGTGTTCCTCCACTACATTGATACAGCGTGTTCCTCCACTACATTGATACAGCGTGTTCCTCCACTACATTGATACAGCGTGTTCCTCCTCCTCCACTACATTGATACAGCGTGTTCCTCCTCCTCCACTACATTGATACAGCGTGTTCCTCCACTACATTGATACAGCGTGTTCCTCCTCCTCCACTACATTGATACAGCGTGTTCCTCCTCCTCCACTACATTGATACAGCGTGTTCCTCCTCCTCCACTACATTGATACAGCGTGTTCCTCCTCCTCCACTACATTGATACAGCGTGTTCCTCCTCCTCCACTACATTGATACAGCGTGTTCCTCCACTACATTGATACAGCGTGTTCCTCCTCCTCCACTACATTGATACAGCGTGTTCCTCCACTACATTGATACAGCGTGTTCCTCCACTACATTGATACAGCGTGTTCCTCCTCCTCCACTACATTGATACAGCGTGTTCCTCCACTACATTGATACAGCGTGTTCCTCCACTACATTGATACAGCGTGTTCCTCCTCCTCCACTACATTGATACAGCGTGTTCCTCCTCCTCCACTACATTGATACAGCGTGTTCCTCCACTACATTGATACAGCGTGTTCCTCCTCCTCCACTACATTGATACAGCGTGTTCCTCCTCCTCCACTACATTGATACAGCGTGTTCCTCCTCCTCCACTACATTGATACAGCGTGTTCCTCCTCCTCCACTACATTGATACAGCGTGTTCCTCCACTACATTGATACAGCGTTTTCCTCCTCCTCCACTACATTGATACAGCGTGTTCCTCCACTACATTGATACAGCGTGTTCCTCCACCTCCACTACATTGATACAGCGTGTTCCTCCTCCTCCACTACATTGATACAGCGTTTTCCTCCTCCTCCACTACATTGATACAGCGTGTTCCTCCACTACATTGATACAGCGTGTTCCTCCACCTCCACTACATTGATACAGCGTGTTCCTCCACCTCCACTACATTGATACAGCGTGTTCCTCCACCTCCACTACATTGATACAGCGTGTTCCTCCTCCTCCACTACATTGATACAGCGTGTTCCTCCACTACATTGATACAGCGTGTTCCTCCACTACATTGATACAGCGTGTTCCTCCACCTACACTACATTGATACAGCGTGTTCCTCCTCCTCCACTACATTGATACAGCGTGTTCCTCCACTACATTGATACAGCGTGTTCCTCCTCCTCCACTACATTGATACAGCGTGTTCCTCCACTACATTGATACAGCGTGTTCCTCCACTACATTGATACAGCGTGTTCCTCCACTACATTGATACAGCGTGTTCCTCCTCCTCCACTACATTGATACAGCGTGTTCCTCCTCCTCCACTACATTGATACAGCGTGTTCCTCCACCTACACTACATTGTTACAGCGTGTTCCTCCTCCTCCACTACATTGATACAGCGTGTTCCTCCACTACATTGATACAGCGTGTTCCTCCACTACATTGATACAGCGTGTTCCTCCACTACATTGATACAGCGTGTTCCTCCACCTCCACTACATTGATACAGCGTGTTCCTCCACTACATTGATACAGCGTGTTCCTCCACTACATTGATACAGCGTGTTCCTCCTCCTCCACTACATTGATACAGCGTGTTCCTCCACCTACACTACATTGATACAGCGTGTTCCTCCTCCTCCACTACATTGATACAGCGTGTTCCTCCACTACATTGATACAGCGTGTTCCTCCTCCTCCACTTCATTGATACAGCGTGTTCCTCCACCTCCACTACATTGATACAGCGTGTTCCTCCACCTCCACTACATTGATACAGCGTGTTCCTCCACTACATTGATACAGCGTGTTCCTCCTCCTCCACTACATTGATACAGCGTGTTCCTCCTCCTCCACTACATTGATACAGCGTGTTCCTCCACCTCCACTACATTGATACAGAGTGTTCCTCCACTACATTGATACAGCGTGTTCCTCCACTACATTGATACAGCGTGTTCCTCCTCCTACACTACATTGTTACAGCGTGTTCCTCCTCCTCCACTACATTGATACAGCGTGTTCCTCCTCCTCCACTACATTGATACAGCGTGTTCCTCCACCTACACTACATTGATACAGCGTGTTCCTCCTCCTCCACTACATTGATACAGCGTGTTCCTCCTCCTACACTACATTGTTACAGCGTGTTCCTCCTCCTCCACTACATTGATACAGCGTGTTCCTCCTCCTCCACTACATTGATACAGCGTGTTCCTCCACTACATTGATACAGCGTGTTCCTCCTCCTACACTACATTGTTACAGCGTGTTCCTCCTCCTCCACTACATTGATACAGCGTGTTCCTCCACTACATTGATACAGCGTGTTCCTCCTCCTCCACTACTTTGATACAGCGTGTTCCTCCACCTCCACTACATTGATACAGCGTGTTCCTCCTCCTCCACTACATTGATACAGCGTGTTCCTCCTCCTCCACTACATTGATACAGCGTGTTCCTCCACTACATTGATACAGCGTGTTCCTCCTCCACTACATTGATACAGCGTGTTCCTCCACCTCCACTACATTGATACAGCGTGTTCCTCCACTACATTGATACAGCGTGTTCCTCCACCTCCACTACATTGATACAGCGTGTTCCTCCACTACATTGATACAGCGTGTTCCTCCTCCTCCACTACATTGATACAGCGTGTTCCTCCTCCTCCACTACATTGATACAGCGTGTTCCTCCACCTCCACTACATTGATACAGCGTGTTCCTCCACTACATTGATACAGCGTGTTCCTCCACCTACACTACTGTGATTAAGCATCTTGGGGATTTAGAAGTGAGTATACGGCCACTGAAGAATAAGTGTGTATACGGAGTACACCTGGTATAGTCTCCCACTACAGCACTTTATACAACAAGAAGCCTAGGTCCTTACAGTCCTTAGCCGTGGTATATTGGCCATATACATATACATATATTACCCCTAACCAGAGGAGCTTCCTTGTGACAGGTTAGGACTCAGCCCCTAACCAGAGGAGCTTCCTTGTGACACGTTAGGACTCAGCCCCTAACCAGAGGAGCTTCCTTGTGACACGTTAGGACTCAGCCCCTAACCAGAGGAGCTTCCTTGTGACACGTTAGGACTCAGCCCCTAACCAGAGGAGCTTCCTTGTGACACGTTAGGACTCAGCCCCTAACCAGAGGAGCTTCGTTGTGACAGGTTAGGACTCAGCCCCTAACCAGAGGAGCTTCCTTGTGACACTGGGCCTCCATTTGACCAGGGTCAAATAGGTTAGAAAACATCAAGGAGGCATCCCTAGTCCTTATATAGTGCACTACAGAGGCCTATAGACCCTGGTCAAATGGAGTGCACTACAGAGCCCTATAGACCCTGGTCAAATGGAGTGCACTACAGAGCCCTATAGACCCTGGTCAAATGGAGTGCACTACAGAGCCCTATAGACCCTGGTCAAATGGAGTGCACTACAGAGCCCTATAGACCCTGGTCAAATGGAGTGCACTACAGAGCCCTATAGACCCTGGTCAAATGGAGTGCACTACAGAGCCCTATAGACCCTGGTCAAATGGAGTGCACTACAGAGCCCTATAGACCCTGGTCAAATGGAGTTCACTACAGAGCCCTATGGACCCTGGTCAAATGGAGTGCACTACAGAGCCCTATAGACCCTGGTCAAATGGAGTGCACTACAGAGCCCTATAGACCCTGGTCAAATGGAGTGCACTACAGAGTCCTATAGACCCTGGTCAAATGGAGTGCACTACAGAGTCCTATAGACCCTGGTCAAATGGAGTGCACTACAGAGTCCTATAGACCCTGGTCAAATGGAGTGCATTACAGAGTCCTATAGACCCTGGTCAAATGGAGTGCACTACAGATCCCTATAGACCCTGGTCAAATGGAGTGCACTACAGAGTCCTATAGACCCTGGTCAAATGGAGTGCACTACAGAGCCTTATAGACCCTATTCCCTTAATAGGGCACTACAGAGTCCTATAGACCCTGGTCAAATGGAGTGCACTACAGAGCCCTATATACCCTATTCCCTTAATTTGTGCACTACCTTTGACCAGGACATGTGGGTTAATAGGGTCCCATTTCAGAGAAACCATATCATCTACCATAATAGTGGTACCTCCTCTCCTCCGTCATTGGTTCTCAGCGTTCGACACTGAAGAGCCGAAGACGTTTCCCGATCGACAGTGACGTCAACAACAAAAGGTGACAATTTCACAAATCAGCTTTTTCATTATGACTGATCATTTTTCAGTGTTTTACTCTGGGTGTTTTTTTCTCTTTATATTCACTTTGCATATTTTCCGTTGATAAATGGAAACTCTTTTACCAGAATAATGAACTGTACACCTGAATTGGTGGTTTGGTATTACTGGTACTGAGGTATCTATGGCATCGATCATCGCACAATCTCAAATGTCTTTCCGAAAGACTTGGTAATATAAAAGTCTGAGAAGATTATTTTTTTGGGGGCGAGGTACACTTCTTCTCATCATCATGAGTCTCAGCCTGTTGACATTTCTCTGTCTCGGTCTTTGCCTCCCAGTGTGGAATGGTGAGTACCTTTTCAAATATGATACAAGACATTTCTTTCTTTAAGGACTAGATTTAGCCAATGCAGAGTTAGTTGTTAGTTGTATTGTGTTGTTGGGACCTTAGGTGTTATGAGGTGGACCCCTATTTCTGGATGATGTGGACCTGTATTGGATACAAGCTCAGCAACAGCAGTGAGTGAATCTAACCTCTCTTTCTCTCTCTCTCTCTCCCCCTTCTCTCTCTCTCTCTCTCTCTCTCTACCCACCTCTCTCCAGCCCTGAAGGTTTCCCAGCCGTACCGTGTGGTGAGTCATCGTGGTGAGGTGGAGTTATTCTGCTCCTACCACCACACGGGGAGACATGAACCGGAGGAGCTAAGGATCGCTCTGTATCGGGGGATGTACGGCGAGCAGGAAGAACAGAAGGTGTGCGCCTCCTCCTTCACCAACACAAACACAGACTTCCAGACGGAGGGAGAGGCAGAGAGGACGGTGCGTTGTCGAGGCCAGTTAGAGCCTGGCAAGGTGAACCTGACTATCTCTGGTCTCCGGGGTAACGACACTGACCTGTACCGCTGTGCCATAGAAGTCCTGTACCCTCCGCCATACCTCAGGACGTTTGGGAATGGCACCCTTCTCTATATAACAGGTAATACTGAATGCTAACTGTATATTAGGGATACATACATCTAAAGGCTGAATGCTAATGACATTATGTACGTACCTATCATGTGGACTTTGAACCAAGCTTTGATTCGATTGTGATTTGTGTGAGAATATTGGGGTTGGGTTAAAGACGCAGACTTGAAGTTAGCATTGAGCCCTAGTTCTCAAAACCAATATGCTTATTGAATTCAGATGTGACCGTTGATACGATTGTGCATTTTGGTGAATTTCTGTAGAGGAACCTGAGTGCTTTACCCCAGAGGCCCAGAGAAGAGATGATGTAACGGGAGAAACGTCAGTCAGACTACCGCTAGCAGGACTGGCCGCTGCCACCATATTAATAGTCATCTCTGCCATTGTTATCCTCTTCGTTCATCAGGTGAGCTCTTACAAAAACACGACTTCTGCTTTAACGCCGATCACTCCTTCACGAGCAACAACATTACAACCTGATAACAAGAGTCACTTTCTGTTGATACGCTGTGTCCGTTTTGAATAGATTTAATAATATATTTAACCTTCTAGGTTCTACAGAGGAAAAGGAGATTTGAAACAATAATACCAATGGCGTCACAGAATGACGGAAGATTTGATTATGGGAACTTCCAATGAAGAATTTTTAAAGAAATTATATATATTTTATATATATATATATTATTTTTTTAAATCCATTCTATATGTTTCATTGTGTTGTAATATAAAGAAATTGCAGACTAGTGAAATCAAGTCTACGACTAGCCTCGAATAAATTGTTGGTTTTTGATCAGTAATTTCCGTCTTTGTCACAATCATTTCTTATAAACACACGTTTTGTTGAATAGCCAATTGGTTACTGAACACTCAAGAGTGTGCTGATGATCTTACTCAGAGATTTCACCAGTAGCACTAATATCTAGATGGCATTTCAAATGAAATGACTACACATTTACTGAGATTTCTTTGTCCTACTCAAAATAAAACACTAGACCACGATAAAGATCCATATTGAGATTGTGGTCGAGACTCAAGACAGCCTTTGATGAGTTATCACTTCCTGTCTGGATCGACAGCCGACAGCTGGAGAAATATTCAAATAAACAGCTGGAGAAATATTCAAATAAACAGCTGGAGAAATATTCAAATAAACAGCTGGAGAAATATTCAAATAAACAGCTGGAGAAATATTCAAATAAACAGCTGGAGAAATATTCAAATAAACATGTGTAGGCTATTATAATTGGTTTTACCTTTTAGAAATATGTATTTACCAATCACTCACAAAATCCTAAAATGTGTGTCTTTTTAAGAACCGTATAGCTGAATAATTCCTTAACCTATAGGGCTTTGTAGTGCACTCCATTTGACCAGGGTCTATAGGGCTTTGTAGTGCACTCCATTTGACCAGGGTCTATAGGGCTCTGTAGTGCACTCCATTTGACCAGGGTCTATAGGGCTCTGTAGTGCACTCCATTTGACCAGGGTCTATAGGGCTCTGTAGTGCACTCCATTTGACCAGGGTCTATAGGGCTCTGTAGTGCACTCCATTTGACCAGGGTCTATAGGGCTCTGTAGTGCACTCCATTTGACCAGGGTCTATAGGGCTCTGTAGTGCACTCCATTTGACCAGGGTCTAACAATAATTCAATTCATGATACAGTGGCCTTCAGAAAGTATTCACACCCCATGACTTTTCCCACATTTTATTGTTACAGCCTGAAATTAAAAATGGATTCCATTGAGATTGTGTGTCACTGGGCCTACACACAACACACCATAATGTCAAAGTGGAATTATGTCTTTAGACATTTTTTTACAAATTAATTAAAAATTAGAAGCTTAAAGGTCTTGAGTCAATAACTATTGAACTTTGTTCTGGCAAGCCTAAATAAGTTCAGGAATAAACATTTGCTTAACAATCACATTATACTGTTGCATGGACTCACTGTGTGTGCAGTAATAGTGTTTAATATGATTTCTGAATGACTACCTCGTCTCTGTACCCCCACACATACAATTATCTATAAGGTCCCTCAGTCGAGCAGAGAATTTCCAACACAGATTCAACCACAAACACCAGGGAGGTTTTCCAATGCCTCGCAAAGAAGGCCACCTATTGGTAGATGGGTAAAACATGAAAAAGCAGACATTGAATATCCCTTTGAGCATGGTGAAGTTATTAATTACACTTTGGATGGCGTATCAATACACCCAGTCACTACAAAGATACAGGAGTCCTTCCTAACTCAGTTGCTGGAGTTACTCCCCAATACTAACCATAACTTACTCCACAATACTAACCATAACTTACTCCCCAATACTAACCATAACTTACTCCACAATACTAACCATAACTTACTCCCCAATACTAACCTAACTTACGCCCCAATACTAACCATAACTTACTCCCCAATACTAACCATAACTTACGCCACAATACTAACCATAACTTACGCCACAATACTAACCATAACTTACGCCACAATACTAACCATAACTTACTCCACAATACTAACCTAGCTTACTCTGCAATACTAACCTAACTGACAGAGTGAAAAGAAGGAAGCCTGTACAGAATAAAAATATTCCAAAACATCCACTCTGGTGGTGGCTGCATCATGTTATGAGTATGCTTGTCATCGGCAAGGACTAGGGAGTTTTTCAGTATAAAAAATAAATGGAATAGAGCTAAGCCCAGGTAAAAAACTAGAGGAAAACCTGGTTTAGTCTGCTTTCCAACAGACACTGGGAGACGAATCCACCTTTCAGCAGGACAATAGCCTAAAACACAAGGCTATATACATGTAATATTCCTGAGGAGCTGGCCTATTACATTTTTGACTAAAATTGTCTTGAACATCTATGGCAATACTTGAAAATGGCTTTCTAGCAATGATCACAACCTACTTGACAAAGCTTGAAGAATATTAAAGAGAATAATGTGCAAATATTGTACAATCAAGATGAGTAAAGCTCTTCGATACTTACTCAGAAATACTCACAGCTGTAATCGCAGCCAACGGTGAATCTAACATGTGTTGACTAAAGGGTGTGAATACTTATTTTTGTTTAAAAAATAAATAAATAATAATTTTCAATAAAATTAGCAAACATTTCTAAAAAAACATATTTTCACTTTTTCATGATGAAGTAAATGGGTTTTTAGCTTGTAGCACAACAATATGTGGAATCATTTGAGGGGTATAAATACTTTCGGAATGTAAGGGCTGTCGTTCTCCTCTTCCTCGGACGAGGAGAGGAGAGAAGGATCAGTAGACCAAAACGCAGCATTCGGGAAATAAGCCTTCTCTTTATTATAAACGACGGCAACACGAAAACAAAACACTTTCAAAATACAAAACAAGAAAACGACGTAGACGAAAACCTGAACATGAACTTACTTAACTAAAACGTAAAACTCACGGACAGGAACAGACTACATCAAAAACGCACGAACAACCAAACAGTCCCGTATGGTGCAAACCATAACACAGATACGGAAGACAATCACCCACAAACAAACAGTGAGAACACCCTACCTAAATATGACTCTCAATTAGAGGAAAACGCAAAACACCTGCCTCTAATTAAGAGCCATACCAGGCAACCCAAAACCAACATAGAAACAGAAAACATTGACTGCCCACCCAAAACACACGCCCTGACCATAAACACATACAAAAACAACAGAAAACAGGTCAGGACCGTTACACGGAAGGCATTGTAGATTATCAGGTGCCAAGAACTTTGACCGTCGACCCCGACAACAACATTTTCTGAAAAATATGCCTTTAATAAGTTGATGTAGTCTTATTTTGTTACCAAAGTAATAATAAGAAAGAAAAGTGAATCAAACCTCAAAAGCACTTCTTCATTATCAATCCATCTGCCAGTTTCCCCACTGACACCCTGTTCCCTAAGTAGTGCACTGCTTCTAACCAGCGTGCCATTTGGGACACAGTTTCCAGCGTGTGCTTTGACAGTATAATAACAGGATGTCAGGATCGGGGCCCCATGCAGCTCTGGGGTTCAAGCACTATTTGAAATCACTTCAAATGCTTTAGCTGGGCTTGATTGGCTGCTTGACAGTTACAATGGAACCAGCAGGAAGTTCCTATACGCCCCAAACCCTGTCCATCTGCTACTGCAGGCAGGCTAAAGCTAACACTTACAAGTATTTGAAAGATTTCAAATAGTATTTGAACCCAGGCATGCCCTACAGGAGGCCTCTTCTTCTAGAGACTACCGCACCTTTACAGCTAGTGTGCGTCCCAAACGGCACCTTATTCCCTACATAGTGCACTACTTTTGACCAGAGCCCTATGGCACCCTATGTAGGGAATAGGGTGCTACGGCCCATAGGGCTCTGGTCTAAAGTAGTGTACTATGTAGGGAATAGGGTGCTACGGCCCATAGGGCTCTGGTCTAAAGTAGTGCACTATGTAGGGAATAGGGCTCTGGTCTAAAGTAGTGCACTATATAGGGAATAGGGCTCTGGTCTAAAGTAGTGCACTATGTAGGGAATAGGGTGCTACGGCCCATAGGGCTCTGGTCTAAAGTAGTGCACTATGTAGTGAATAGGGTGCTACGGCCCATAGGGCTCTGGTCTAAAGTAGTGCACTATGTAGGCAATAGGATGCCATTTGGACGAGCCCAGCCTCTTTACTGCTGACTGACTTCGGTCTAGTTCCTCGTGACAAACTTCAGAGAAACACACTCAACACAACAGGATGTGGCAGTAACCACTGATTAGGCTCGCCTAGTTAGAAATCAAAGGGTTTTTCCTTTTTTACTGATAACAGAAATTGTCCGTGAACATGCTGGTACAGCAGATTTACATGACCTACAACAAAAAATGACGAAAAATGGAGAAAAGGAAAATGTGTACATTTAATAGCTAACAAGGTACGGGTGCTGTATTTACCGTATTTAGTGGAGCCTATTAGTCTGCTAACAACAGAAAAACACACCCGTACCACTGGCAAGGAACCTGTTAAGCTCCATTTATTCTCACGGGAATGCAAATGCCTCCATATTTCCATTTCTACTAAATCAAAACTAGAAAGATTTTCCAGTGTGGTCAAAAGTGTTTAACCACGAACAAGTCCTCTTGTCTTCGCTTTAACCATACACAGTCACTATCCATTTTAGCGTATGAAATGGTCTTTCATAATAATAGACATTAGATATTAAAATAAATGTGTGAGGGGGGGGGGGGGGACATCACAGTTTAATATGTTTAAACATCTTTATTCATATTTTCAAAATGACATTAAATAAATCATAGACAACACCTGGTTTAGTCGGGAATCCATCTATACTTGAACCCACTTTACCACTTGGTGTCTGTGACACTCCCGATGACAGACAAGCATACCAATTAAAGCCACGTGATAGGAGGAGAGCTAGAGAGTTATGAGAAGAGAGATTTCCACTCTAGTCATCACTGTTCATTTGGGCGTCTGTCAGAGTTAGGCTCAGCTAGCTAAAGGTTCAAACACAAATAATAAGAAGAGTTAAGATGCGAATCGGAGTCATCTCAGTGGCTGCCTGGTTTCTAACTCTTCTCTGCTCCTGCCACGGTGAGACCTGTACCTTTATGTTTCATTATATACAATATATATCAATGTTAATAATGTCATACTTCTCTTTTTTGGGGGGAAAATGGAGATTGTATTTATATCCACCTGACACATAATAACTAAAATTCATGGAAATGTATATAAGTTTATCCTCTTCAACCTGTCTGGGATAAAAGTCCTCAAGAAATGAGTCTGTCGAAAATACCATGGATTCATTTTTTTTTTGGTTTGGTGAGACAAAGTACCACGTTTTCCTCAAACAAATGACTTTCCGTTGAGATTCTACAGTAAATCAAATCAAATCAATTGCATTTAGATAGTCCTTCTTACATCGGCTGATATCTCAAAGTGCTGTACAGAAACCCAGCCTAAAACCCCAAAGCAGCAAGCAATGCAGGTGTAGAAGCAACGGTGGCTAGGAAAATGTTATCTTCTCTCTTGTCGTTTCACTCTGACTGTCTCTCCCCTCCCAGGGTTTCAGGTGATGCAGCCTGTGAAACGGACACTTAACCCCGACAGGACTGTCTCCATCACCTGTAGCCACACAGACCCAGTTGAGCTCTTTGTCATTGACGCCAGGCTAAACAGACTCGATAACTCTGATGTTACCATGGTTTGTCAGGTGAGTGACAGACCACGGACCGCTCTAGTCACTCCCCACTGCTTTCAAGTCCCCGTGACAGGTGTTCAGGCTGTAGGGGGACCGAGCACTCCCTTTCTCCTGGGCCTATGGATTGCTCTCCCTGTGACCATCTGAAAGACGGCCCAGCCACAGACCAACCCTATCTGTCAAGACTCTTTTAGCCCTGATTTTTAACTGCCTTGATTCTTTAAATCAATTCAATTTAATTCAACTTTATGACTTTACAACTTTATAACTTTATTAATTTATGACTTCATAACTTTATTAATTTATGACTTTATAACTTTATTAATTTATGACTTTATAACTTTATTAATTTATGACTTCATAACTTTATTAATTTATGACTTTATAACTTTGTATTTTTTGTCTTTATTGTTTGTTTGTTTGTTTGTTGTTTAGTTTCTGCCTACGTAGAGTATTGAGATTCCTCTGTATATTAAAATGTATTATTATTATCAGGTGAATAACAGTCAGATAGTTGACTGCAACTACATGAAGGTGACGTGGAACCAGTACAAGTTCACGTTACACAACTTAAAGACCGAGGACATCAGTTGTCTGTTCCAGTGTGAGTTCTCATTGACATCTGCTTTGACCATGAAACCCATCACAACTGTAAAGGGGAACCCCTCCACCAAACTGCTGCCAGGTTAGTGGAACATTTGCCTTGTACATTTAGGTTACGTCCCAAGTGCTCTAATACCCTATTAGGGTGCACTACTTTTGACCAGGGATCTGGTCTGAATTAGTGCACCATACACTATAGGGTTCCACTTGGGACACAACCCGTAGATTGATTACCTGTGTTGTATGTTTAGAAAGTTCAAATGATGCATGTGATGTACAGCAGGTTACAGTATGTAACTAAATGTTGCATTTGATAGTGATTGCATAATTTATCAATACAAATCCACTAGGAATTACTGCAGTGTCTGACTGGCATACGGTAGTGTATAGATAATCCATTAAGTACTGCATAATGTATTATGATAATGGTAGTTTCTAGATAATCCATTAAGTACTGCATAATGTATTATGATAATGGTAGTTTCTAGATAATCCATTAAGTACTGCATAATGTATTATGATAATGGTAGTTTCTAGATAATCCATTAAGTACTGCATAATGTATTATGATAATGGTAGTTTCTAGATATTCCATTAAGTACTGCATAATGTATTATGATAATGGTAGTTTCTAGATATTCCATGAAGTACTTCATAATGTATTATGATAATGGTAGTTTCTAGATATTCCATGAAGTACTGCATAATGTATTATGATAATGTATTGTATCATGTCTAAACTCCATTTCCTCCTCTGTCGTGTTTGCTATACTTTATGTTTTCCCAGAGAAGGTTGTGTTGAAGATATTCCATGTTTTTGACTGTCTGTTCCCAGGACTAGCAGGAGATGCTCCTGTCCCCGTGTGTCCTTCACCTCTACCCGAGTCTCCTGAGGCTGAGCTGATTGACCGACTGAAGTGGATTGTGATTGGCCTGTCTGTGTTCCTCTGCTTCTACAGCTTCACCGTCACCTTCTTCTATATCAGGCTGAGGGTCAGGCTCATTATAATATATAAAAACGTTACAGCTGATTGGCTGATTGAAATGGCAGGAGAGGAAAACAATCAACAGGCTTCAAGTACAACTTGTGTTCGGAACACGTTGTCTAGTATTCATGTCAAAGCCATCATTATTTCAACTTGTGTTCGGAACACGTTGTCTAGTATTCATGTCAAAGCCATCATTATTTCAACTTGTGTTCGGAACACGTTGTCTAGTATTCATGTCAAAGCCATCATTATTTCAAGCTATGTTTGTGTAGATTGGAGTTTCTCTTCCTTAATGTTATTCATTGCCAAGCACCAGACTTTTCTTTTGTTTACTTCTCTGATCTCTAGTGTTTTGGGGTCATTTTTTTTCCAGGTCCTTCGATCTGAGGAGCTGTATGATTCGCTGACATACGTCCCCATGCAGGTTTGGATACTTTAAAAAAAATGAGAGATCAGATTTGAGTCCAACCAATATAGGACTGGTTTCCTGGATACAGATTACGTCTTGGATTAGGCTCAATCTGTGTCCGGGAAACGGCCCATTAGTGTTTGAAGTGCTGGCACAACCTAAAGCTCTTACACTGAGTTCAAGTTGTTGCAGTGAGAAACATACACAGAGCCTTCAGAAAGTATTCAGACCCGTTGACTTTTTCCACATTTTGTTACGTTACAGCTTTATTCTAAAATCGACACAATACCCCATAATGACAAAGCGAAAACAGATTTATAAAAAAATGTAAAACAGAAATACCTTATTTACATAAGTATTCAGACCCTTTGCTATGAGACTTGAAATTGAGCTCAGGTGCATCCTGTTTCCATTGATCATCCTTGAGATGTTTCTGTTACTTCATTGGAGTCCACCTGTGGTAAATTCAATTGATTGGACATGATTGGTGAGGGTGGCAGATAGCCTAGTGGTTAGAGCGTTGGGCCAGTAACCGAAAGGTTGCTAGATCGAATCCCAGAGCTGACAAGGTAAAAATATATCGTTCTGCCCCTGAACAAGGCAGTTAACCCACTGTACCCCGGTAGGCCATCATTGTAAATAAGAATTTGTTCTTAACTGACTTGCCTAGTTAAATAAAATAAAATAATGTCTGTAGAGCTCCGAGGCACAGATCTGGGGAAGGGTACCAAAAAAATGTCTGCAGCATTTAAGGTCCCCAAGAACACAGTGGCCTCCATCATTCTTAAATGGAAGAAGTTTGGAACCACCAAGACCTTTCCAAGAGCTGGACACCCAGCTAAACTGAGCAATCGGGGGAGAAGGTCCTTGGGCAGGGAGGTGACCAAGAACCAGGGAGAACCTTCCAGAACCTTGCAGGCCTCCACCAATCAGGCCTTTATGGTAGAGTGGCCAGGCAGAAGCCACTACTCAGTAAAAGGCACATGACAGCCCGCTTGGAGTTTGCCAAAAGGCACCTAAAGGACTCTCAGACCATAAGAAACAAGATTCTCTGGTCTGATGAAACCAAGATTGAACTCTTTGGCCTGAATACCAAGCGTCACATCTGGAAGAAACCTGGCACCATCCCTACAATGAAGCATGGTGGTGGCAGCATCATGCTGTGGGTATGTTTTTCAGCGGCAGGGGCTGGGAGACTAGTCAGGATCGAGGCAAAGATGAATGGAGCAAAGTACAGAGAGATCCTTGATGAAAGCCTGCTACAGAGCGCTCAGGACCTCAGACTGGGGTGAAGGATCACCTTCCAACAGGACAACGACCTTAAGCACACAGCCAAGACAACGCGGGAGTGGCTTCGGGACGAGTCTCTGAATGTCCTTGAGTGGCTCAGCCAGAGCCCGGACTTGAACCCGATCGAACATCTCTGGAGAGATCTGAAACTAACTGTGCAGCGACGCTCCCCATCCAACCTGACAGAGCTTGAGAGGATCTGCAGAGAAGAATGGGAGAAACTCCCCAAATACAGGTGTGCCAAGCTTGTAGCGTCATACCCAAGAAGACTCGAGCCTGTAATCGCTGCAAAAGGTGCTTCAACAGTAAAGGGTCTGAATAATTATGTGAATGTGAGATTTCTGTTTTGTAGCAAAAATTCTAAAAACGTGTTTTTGCTACATTGTTATGGGGCATTGTGTGTAGATTGATGAGGAAAAGTAACAATTTAATACATTTTAGCATTGGGCTGTAACCTAACAACATTTTGAAAAAGTCAAGCAGTCTGAATACTTTTCAAAGGCAATGTAATTGCACAGATATAAAAGCACATCATTGAAGCCAATATATTGGACAATTCTGTACATAATCTTCAAAACAAAATAATGAAAATGTTAAAATAATAATATTTCTGTTCTAATTTGTTTCCTCAGCCTAATCAGACCCGACCTACGGTGAGAATATTCAATACACGTGCTTCCAACGTTGTCACAACAGTAGTTCCCTGTGCTTCCAACGTTGTCACAACAGTAGTTATAACTTGTCAACAATGTGATCTAACTTTCCTCCTGGTTTAGGATCACTAATTATCCATGTTAGCTACGCATATCATTAAATAATGATCCTACTTGGATCATTCCAGTCTAAAAGGGTAAATGATAAAAGGTTCAAGTTGACACAGTTGATATTTTCTGTATTTCAGACGGGAAGAGGGAACATTAATTCAACCTACATGGATATGAGGAAGGTACCAGTTGGAGTGAGAGGCTCACGATCCATCAACCACAATTCCCAACTCAATTGTTGACCAAGTAAAGAGACCTTCAACGGATCAGATCAATCACATCGGATTCAGAACTTTTTGAAGCCTAATGTATGAAAGAGCTGATAACACTTAAAAGGCCCATTGTTTTATTAGTTATAAGAATGTATAGGAGGCTTTCTAAAGTCCCATCCCGCTGGGCACAGACGTCAGCTCGACGTTCAGTTTGTATAGGAGGCTTTCTAAAGTCCCATCCCGCTGGGCACAGACGTCAGCTCAACGTTCAGTTTTGTTTCACATTTTGGTTGTTGTAAACTTAAACGTGAATTCAAAGTGAACTCATTTTTTTTAAATGGGTGAAAACAATTATTTCTTTACGTTGATGACATTTTGCACGTTGATTCTGCATCATCACACCGAGAGAGAAAAAAAGTTTTGAAATGATGTGAATACAACGTTACGTTTTTTGCCAAGTGCGATGCTGCTTACTAGTCTAGAATGTGTATAATATATATAGATATAAGTGCCTAAGTAAGGCTTTCCCGACTCGTCACAATGATTGTAGAAACTAGAAAAAGTGCTGCTTGTTATATTCAAATGGAATTTTAATAAACTCATGATGTCTATGGGAGAGAGCAGAGTGATATGGGAAATCACGAGCTAAAGGAATTAAGACTTATTTATTTCACGCAAAAACAACAACATGGATTTCAAAGTTGAACAAACCATGTAACTCTATGCACAAGGACTACTTTGAACAATATGCACAGAACATGTCACAAAAACACATTTACTGGAAGAATTGTGAAGATGCAAAGTTTGATAACAGAATTACGGTAAAATACCCAAAATACCGTTTTTTTTTTTATGTGACCACATTTTATCAAAACTCTTGTTAAAATATTTTTTTCTTAACGAATTAAGATCCAAAGATGTCTGAAGAAAGAATGCCGTGTCAGCTATGACATCACAGTTTTTATTTATTATTTATTTTGGGCTATTGAACTATATAGTACGTGAAGTGGATTTACATCTGGGTAACAGAATTGCGGTAACAGAATTTCATCATGGGTCCACACAGAAATGCATAATTCTGAATATGAATGTCATTCTCGTCAGGGTTATGTATCCTAAATAGATACACAAAGGTAGAAATATGCAATACTCTCCTTTGCATATTTGGGTATTATTCCACACACTGGCTATTATTCTAATGAGCTCGGCCCCTAAACAAGACCAAATTTGATTGGTTCGGACCGGATCTAATCTGAACCAATCGTAGGTGTCTGTCTATGTTTCACAAGTTTGTACATGACAGTATATAGTACAGTAAAGCAGCAGTTCTCAAGCTATTTGACCCGGGACCGTTGGTTCAAGATTGTGACACTCCCAATGATGTATATAAACCCTGGATGGCTAATGCCATGTATTTGCCAGTGAGAGGCGTTGAAGCCACAGGTCGGCCATATTGGTACTCCCCAGAAGAAGCAGTCCTCCATAGGAATGTATTGAATTCCAATGTATTTCAATTAGATGTTTCAAGGACAAAATTACACGTATTAAAGTATTTTCTTGTTGTTTTGAGGACAGTAAACTTTCAAAAAAAATTATACTTGACGGAAAATGTTTTTATATATTTTATTAAAAGTATATATATGTTTAGCTCACATAATATAACTTAAAAGTAGGCTTTCAATTGTCTGTAATAGAATAAACCTGGCAAAAAACAAACGTAGACATTAATAAATTCATTTTTTTATAGCTTCTAAAATATTTTTTTTACACTGGTGGGGGAATGCTAAGATGGAGGCGCGGCGGCATCAGAACAGCGCCCTGTCGGACGTCTGTCGGTCGTCTGTCGGCCGTCTGTCGGTCGTCTGTCGGTCGTCTGTCGGCCGTCTGTCGGTCGTCTGTCGGTCGTCTGTCGGTCGTCTGTCGGTCGTCTGTCGGTCGTCTGTCGGTCGTCTGTCGGTCGTCTGTCGGTCGTCTGTCAGTCGTCTGTCGGTCGCCCTGTCGGTCGCCCTGTCGGTCGTCTGTCGGCCGTCTGTCGGTCGTCTGTCGGTCGTCTGTCGGTCGTCTGTCGGTCGTCTGTCGGTCGTCTGTCGGTCGCCCTGTCGGTCGTCTGTCGGTCGCCCTGTCGGTCGTCTGTCGGTCGTCTGTCGGTCGTCTGTCGGTCGTCTGTCGGTCGCCCTGTCGGTCGTCTGTCGGTCGCCCTGTCGGTCGTCTGTCGGTCGTCTGTCGGTCGTCTGTCGGTCGTCTGTCGGTCGTCTGTCGGTCGTCTGTCGGTCGCCCTGTCGGTCGTCTGTCGGTCGTCTGTCGGTCGTCTGTCGGTCGTCTGTCGGCCGTCTGTCGGTCGCCCTGTCGGTCGTCTGTCGGTCGTCTGTCGGTCGCCCTGTCGGTCGTCTGTCGGCCGTCTGTCGGTCGCCCTGTCGGTCGTCTGTCGGTCGTCTGTCGGTCGTCTGTCGGTCGCCTGTCGGCCGTCTGTCGGTCGCCTGTCGGCCGTCTGTCGGTCGCCCTGTCGGTCGTCTGTCGGTCGTCTGTTGGTCGCCCTGTCGGTCGTCTAGTGTATATCTGAATGATTGGTCACTACAACCAAGCATTTTCAAAATGCAAGATACACCTGGATTTTTAGCTGAAAGTCATTCATGTTAGCCGCCAATATCAACTAGAAATATCATGTCACTTCTCTGGGGTCCAGAACAAACAGAATCACACGGCCAACCTGTATTTGAGTTGCAGGATTTAGATGTTGTTTGGATGGTTGGTTGTGGATTGGTGTGCGTTATAACGCAAACGTCTAGCAACCCAAAGGTTGCATGTTTGAATCTCATCAAGGACAACTTTAGCATTTGAGCAACTTTGCAACCACCTGCTACTTTGCAACTTCTTAACCTTTAACCCTAAACTAACTCCTAACCTTAACCTTTAACCCTAAACGAACTCCTAACCTTAACCTTTAACCCTAAACTAACTCCTAACCTTAACCTTTAACCCTAAACTAACTCCTAACCTTAACCTTTAACCCTAAACTAACTCCTAACCTTAACCTTTAACCCTAAACTAACTCCTAACCTTAACCTTTAACCCTAAACTAACTCCTAACCTTAACCTTTAACCCTAAACTAACTCCTAACCTTAACCTTTAACCCTAAACTAACTCCTAACCTTAACCTTTAACCCTAAACTAACTCCTAACCTTAACCATTAGCCCTATGACGTGTAGGAGTGTTGGGCCAGTGACCGAAAAGGTTGCTGGATCGAATCCCCAAGGCAAAAATACGTGGTTCTGCCCCTGATTAAGGCAGTTAACCCACTGTTCCCCGGGCGCCGATGTCGATTAAGGCAGCCCCCCCCCCCCGCACCTCTCTGATTCAGAGGGGTTGGGTTAAATGCGGAAGACACATTTCAGTTTAGTTGTACAACTGACTAGGTATCCCCGTTTCCTAACCTGGCTAATATTAGCAACCTAGCTAACATTAGCATTAGCCACATAGCTAACTTTAGCCACAACAAATTGGATTTTCGTAACATATCATTTGTTTGGTAAATTTGTAACATATTATACAAATTGCAATTTGTCACATATATGTTACAAATTGCAATTCGTAACATATACTCATAAACTCAAAAAGTCCTAAACTCCTCCTGAGTTTATAAGGAAGTGTTTAGGAGAGGTTGTACCCACTGTGACTATTAACACCTACCCTAACCAGGAACCGTGGATAGATGGCGATATTCGCGTAAAAAAATTGAAATCGTAAACCAACGCATTCAAACAGTGTAGTTATTCCCTGATCCTCAACACTGGGGCCCCACAATCCCCTCCTGTACTCATAACATGGGATCCCGAGTGGCGCAGCGGTCTAAATGCACGGCATCGCAGTACTTGAGGCGTCAAGCAGCATAAATGAATACATATCATACTTAAATTGAGTGTGCTGGATTTACGTTTACTATGTTCCGTCTAATCTATGAGACCAGGCTGGTCTGTCTGCACTGCACACTATCACTTTGAAGGGCAGCCTGCCTGCAGAATGCTAGTTGCTAACTTGGTAGCCCCTTTTTCCCCGCAACATATACCAGAATATGTTACATCTTCATCCCATAATAGTGTAACGACCCTGGGTTCATAAGCGCGGAAATCGACTCTGCCACACGAGCATGCTTTTGCGGCACAGTCGATAGCGCGCCGGACCTCGGGCTAGAAGGTCGAGGGTTCGAGACCTGCTCCCTGCTGTTTCATTACAATATTGAAGGCAGTACTATGTTACAGCTGCTTATCTTTATACATATAGCCAGTAGCCACCCAACCTAGGCGTAATTTGTCAACGTATGGTGAAGGGCAGCCTGCCTGCAGAATGCTAGTTGCTAACTTGGTAGCCCCTTTCCCCCCGCAACATATACCAGAATATGTTACATCTTCATCCCATAATATTGAAGGCAGTACTCAACGTATGGTGACGTGCAATCTGCGTGGAAAATGCTTTTGGATTTTTTAAAAAGTCATCACCGTAAACGGTTGTTTTTTTGAGGGTGAAATTATAACCACAGAATTGTCATTATGGTAACCAAATGTCAACAAAGACATTGGATAAAATATGTTGAATTCGTAGCTTTGAAACAGTCAGAACCTCACTTTGAGAACCACTGTAGTAGAGTGCAGTAGTTGTACGAAAAGCTGCCAGATTTCGACCTGTTCTCAGTGGACCTGTTCTCTTTGGAGGGAGCTGAAAGTCCGTATTGCCCAGCGACAGCCCCGAAACCTGAAGGATCTGGAGAAGGTCTGTATGGAGGAGTGTGCCAAAATCCCTGCTGCAGTGTGTGCAAACCTGGTCAAGAACTACAGGAAACGTAACATCTCTGTAATTGCAAACAAAGGTTTTTGTACCAAATATTAAGTTCTGCTTTTCTGATGTATCAAATACTTATGTCATGCAATAAAATGCTAATTAATTACTTAAAAATAATACAATGTGATTTTCTGGATTTTTTTTAGATTCCATCTCTCACAGTTGAAGTGTACCTATGATAAAAAGTACAGACCTCTACATGCTTTGTAAGTAAGAAAACCTGCAAAATCGTCAGTGTATCAAATACTTGTTCTCCCCACTGTATATATATTATGATTCCTTTAGTAACCACTCATACGCACGCTGGGTTAGTTAATCACTAAACATCTGAGAATTAAGAGCCTATTCAAAAGCCTCAGAACAGAAGTGCTGATCTAGGATCAGGTTATTCATTGTGATTTAGGCCTAAAGGTCAAACTGATCCTAGATCACCACTCTAACTCTGAGACGCTTTGTAAACATACGGTATTTGGAACCGTATGTCGAAGTTATTAACATTTTCTCAACATCGAGAGGTAACATCTATCTCCTACTGGGCTCCCAGTGGCGTAGTGGTCTAAGGCACTGCATCTCAGTGCAAGAGGCGTCACTACAGTCCCTGGTTCAAATCCAGGCTGAATCACAACCAGCGGTGATTGGGAGTCCCATAGGGCAGCACACAATTGGCCCAGGTTTGGCCGGAGTAAGCCATCATTGTAAATAAGAATTTGTTCTTAACTGACTTGCCTAGTTAAATAAAGAAGAGGTGTCACTAGAGTACCTGGTTCAAATTGTGAAGGATGGTTTTGTTCTCCTTTTAATAAAAATGTATGCCTTATATAAATAGGACATGTTAACCACAAACATGGTGTGTTGCTAACCCAGCTATTATAGTGTTGCACAAACATAGCGTGACTGCAGTAAAGCTGTTGTTAATCTGGGGTGTCGACGGTGCAAACCACAAGGTTGAGACAAGATGGAAGAATGCTGAATAACAAGAAAACAGGAACTGAGGAATGTGTAGCAATCGACAACTCAGCTCAATCTTCACAACAATATTTTCGGACATCTGAATCCTGAGTGCTGTGGGGCTGGGACCAGCCTGGGCACCACCGATAGGCTAGCAAGTTTAAACCACGCTAAGCCTCTACGGTGACAGGCCAACTCTAAAGTTGGAACTACCTCTGTCACAGTATAAAAGAAGATGTCTGTACTATTCTCGTCAGTTCTCTGCTTTACCCTGCGTGGTGATACAGTGAACCCGTGTATACAAAAATTTAATTTACCATTTATCGCTTATGTTAAATAAAAATACTTAAAGTATATTCGGTGACTCTGAATCACATTTTATCCTGATACCAGATTCGATTGACGCAACCCTTTACAAAATCCAGGCTGAATCACAACTGCCGGTGATTGGGAGTCCCATTGGGTGGTCCAGGTTTGGGCGGAGTAGGCCGTCATTGTAAATAAGAATTTGTTCTTAACTGACTTGCCGCTAGTTAAATAAAAGGTAACATTTGAGATCCTACTCACCACTCCACCTCGTCAACAACATCGCACCACCCTGATCTATCTTTGTCTCCATCTCAAAACTTTCCCAGTCAGCGGAAAACTACCTGGGTGTGAGTCACTCAGACACTGTCACTGGTTCTTTCATCATCAAACAGGCCACAGCATCGCCACAACATCACGTCCGCACTCATCTGGTTGTGACGAACTGCTGAGAACAGCAATAACATTAGGTCTACAAGCCTAATTTGTCCCTGTGTAGCTCTGTGTTGTTGTTTTTGTCGCACTGCTTTGCTTTATCTTGGTCAGGTCGCAGTTGTAAATGAGAACTTGTTCTCAACTGGCCTACCTGGTTAAATAAAGGTGAAATAAAAATATATATTTTTTTAAAAACAATCCTTGATATGTGTCTAAAGCCATATAGGAGTCAACAGTCATGTATCCGGGTATAGGCCTACCTACTTACACTGAGAGCAAAATATATTACCACGCTTTAAAGCCAACTACTCCTAAATCTATAACTCTTATGTGACTAAATGCAACTTCAAAATTCACATTTTTAGCAAACGACATTGTATTAAAGCCACATAAATCCATACTTTACACAGCAAACCTTTTTACCCGCTAGGCACACCACATCATTCCAACTTGGAAATGTGCGTAATATTATGTGGTTGAGATGTTGATCAATGAGATTTTAACCTTTATTCATCCACTCAAAAAGTCTGTTGAATTCTGTTGAAGTCTGTTGAAGTCTGTTGAAGTCTGCAGAAGTCTGCAGAAGTCTGCTGAAGTCTGCTGAAGTCTGCTGAAGTCTGTTGAAGTCTGTTGAATTCTGTTGAAGTCTGTTGAAGTTTGTTGAAGTCTGTTGAAGTCTGTTGAAGTCTGTTGAAGTCTGTTGAAGTCTGTTGAATTCTGTTGAAGTCTGTTGAAGACTGTTGAAGTCTGTTGAAGTCTGTTGAAGTCTGTTGAATTCTGTTGAAGTCTGTTGAATTCTGTTGAAGTCTGTTGAATTCTGTTGAAGTCTGTTGAAGTCTGTTGAAGTCTGCAGAAGTTTGTTGAAGTCTGTTGAAGACTGTTGAAGTCTGTTGAAGTCTGTTGAAGTCTGTTGAAGTCTGTTGAATTCTGTTGAAGTCTGTTGAAGTCTGTTGAAGACTGTTGAAGTCTGTTGAAGTCTGCAGAAGTCTGTTGAATTCTGTTGAAGACTGTTGAAGTCTGTTGAAGACTGTTGAATTCTGTTGAAGTTTGTTGAAGTCTGCAGAAGTCTGTTGAAGTCTGTTGAAGTCTGCTGAAGTCTGCAGAAGTTTGTTGAAGTCTGTTGAAGTCTGTTGAAGACTGTTGAAGTCTGTTGAAGTCTGTTGAAGTCTGCAGAAGTTTGTTGAAGTCTGTTGAAGTCTGTTGAATTCCCAATGTGTTATCACTAAGCTTTCAACCATTTAAAAGCACAACCAAGTTTTCAAAATGTGAATACGTCAGATATTTTGTATTTATAGAACAAATGAATGTGTTTCCACTGTGCTTCATTTAATAGCACAACCAAATGAACTGCGTTAGAGTTGCGATTACATTTAAAGTACATACTGCAAATGGTAAACGCTGTTGGAGATTCTGCACAGATTATTACAGTGGTGGTGAAGATCTCCACAGACCTGCACGCTTTCTATGACGACATAAGAAGGCATTTATAGTTACAGGAACCTCCAAATATGGCCGTGGATGATACTCATTTCAAGGTTGAATAAATACTGTTACATTAGTTTGTAAAATAGTCTTAACTTTTAGTCTATTAACTGCATTACAAAAGTATTATTGATTTTTGTTTAGTTGTCAACGCAACCAAATATCTAAATTAAAGAATAAGACTACAAGTTTTATTTAGTCCTATTAATTAACTGTGATTTTTAAGTTGAGATGGAGACATGAATCCAGCAAATCAATTATGGATTTGTAGACAAACTGGAATTAAAGCCAAACTAAGTCAGTGTCTCAGATGGAACGATCCATGTAGAAGATACAGCTCCTTTAAATGTTGATATTTGTTTGCGCTGACAACCAAAGACTATTTAATATCCAGTTTGTCTACAAATTAAGAATTAATACGTTAGATTCACATCTCTATCTCAAACCAAAAATCAAATAAAACTTTAAAATACACTTTAAAGTTTTATTTAGTCCTATTCTTTAACAATGATGTTTGGTTGAGATAAGAGATACAAATCCAACATGTTATTTATTAACTTGAATATTCAATTTGAAATGAGCCAAAGCTAGTCTATTTTTAGTTGGACACTGTGTTGAATTGAAACAGTAGCTGTTAACCACTTCCCTAATGCAATATAGGCCCTAAAGAGTTGAATTGATGATTTATAAAGTATGGTTTAATGTACATTTATTTGGATCTGTTAAACCTACCCTTTGGATTGACCTTGATAGCAATAGTGAATATTTTTAAGTTATTAAGAGATCTCTCAATAATTATTTTAAAAAGATAACACATTGGCAGTAGTCAGTGACAAATATCACAGTTGAGCAGGGTTGGGCTTGGTTAAAAGCCTGGATGAGAGACCAAATGGAGAGTTGTAGATTGATCAACTCTCCAGTAGAAGATGCTGCCCAGCCAATTATTTTAGGGGTAGTGGATATAATGTTCAAGGTCTGACGTTGTTTCAAAGGTACAAATTCAACATATTATATACAAGGTTTGTCTATGTTGAAAATTGGTAGAGCATCAGACAGATGCTGATTGGTTACCATGATGACAATCCTGTGGTTGTAATTTCATCATCAAAAAACAATAGTTGATTACTAATCCAAAGTATTATTCACATAGATTCCACATCACAATACGTTGACAAATAACTTTGAAACAATTTTGATTCAACCAGTTTGTGACCAGTGTGTAGGTCATCAAATATGCATTGTTCCTTCCCGGAACCACCAGAGATGACGGACGCATTTGATGAAACACAGGAAATATCAAAGGAAGAATACCTTTGTTTACATTGGTCCGAAGAAGCAGGAAACGCTTCAATTTGATTAGTTTAGAAATTATCTAGGCACGTTTTCTTGTTGAATCACTTTGCAAAACAATGAAAAACGATCCAATTGTCTTGTTTAGTTAGCTCTCTGGAGCATGGTGATGATGTCAGCTTGCTACGATGGTAGCTAGCTAGCTATCTCGACGTTAGCAACAATCAGTCGCTAGCTAAACAGTTCACGGAGGACGACTGACTATGATTTTTGACCTCCGATGTTATTAAGAAATTAAAAGATTTATAAACGTTTAAACAAAATGGATATCAGTCTAACAGTTTCCCTAATGCAGGGCCAGATGGGTACCGTGATAGAGAGAGCGGTGAGTGCCGCTGTTGAGACGGTGTTAGGGGAGATGCTGAAGGTGGTCGGTATTAAATTCGACGAGCTGAAGAGGGAGGTCGCGGCAAAAGAAAAAGAGACCGAGGGCATCAGACAGATGCTGGACATATCCCGATCTCAGATGAAGACAATGCGGAAGTACATGAACGCTCTGGGTGCCAGGCAGCAGGAGCACTCTGCCACTTACCGGACGAACCAGAGTACAGCATTCGGCCATTCGGATCCGCATAGACTTCACGGTTCCTCAGCGGCTGCATCCGAGGCAGCACAGTCCTCGGGTTTACCACAACCACAGAGAAGGACGGTTACCAACACCCACATTGGCATTACAAATGGAAACGTACAGTCAAGAAATCAAATCACTATCGCCCTACCTTTTGATAACTTGGCCGGTTCCTCCCAACCTTCTGAGAATATTATCAGGGCCACGTCATCATCGTTTGACAGCCACGATGACCTGACTGCCACGGTCTCACAAGCTCTGGAGGGCCCACCATTGATCACCACTGTCTCTGCAATAAACAGTTCATCAGAGCACCTGGAACCTTTGAAAGGTAAAATAAAATATGCTTTGTTGAGTATGTATGGGTATTTTTCAGTGTTTGCTTGAATATGTAAATTGATGACCTGACTGATGGCCCTATTGACTGAGACCTAGTACGACCATAGTGACAGACCTAGTACGGCCCTATTGACTGAGACCTAGTACGGCCCTATAGACTGAGACCTAGTACGGCCCTATTGACTGAGACCTAGTACGGCCCTATTGACTGAGACCTAGTACGGCCCTATTGACTGAGACCTAGTACGGCCCTAGTGACTGAGACCTAGTACGGCCCTAGTGACTGAGACCTAGTACGGCCCTATTGACTGAGACCTAGTACGGCCCTAGTGACTGAGACCTAGTACGGCCCTAGTGACTGAGACCTAGTACGGCCCTAGTGACTGAGACCTAGTACGGCCCTATTGACTGAGACCTAGTACGGCCCTAGTGACTGAGACCTAGTACGGCCCTAGTGACTGAGACCTAGTACGGCCCTAGTGACTGAGACCTAGTACGGCCCTAGTGACTGAGACCTAGTACGGCCCTAGTGACTGAGACCTAGTACGGCCCTAGTGACTGAGACCTAGTACGGCCCTAGTGACTGAGACCTAGTACGGCCCTAGTGACTGAGACCTAGTACGGCCCTAGTGACTGAGACCTAGTACGGCCCTATTGACTGAGACCTAGTACGGCCCTAGTGACTGAGACCTAGTACGGCCCTAGTGACTGAGACCTAGTACGGCCCTATTGACTGAGACCTAGTACGGCCCTAGTGACTGAGACCTAGTACGGCCCTAGTGACTGAGACCTAGTACGGCCCTAGTGACTGAGACCTAGTACGGCCCTAGTGACTGAGACCTAGTACGGCCCTAGTGACTGAGACCTAGTACGGCCCTACTGACTGAGACCTAGTACGGCCCTACTGACTGAGACCTAGTACGGCCCTAGTGACTGAGACCTAGTACGGCCCTAGTGACTGAGACCTAGTACGGCCCTAGTGACTGAGACCTAGTACGGCCCTAGTGACTGAGACCTAGTACGGCCCTAGTGACTGAGACCTAGTACGGCCCTAGTGACTGAGACCTAGTACGGCCCTAGTGACTGAGACCTAGTACGGCCCTAGTGACTGAGACCTAGTACGGCCCTAGTGACTGAGACCTAGTACGGCCCTAGTGACTGAGACCTAGTACGGCCCTAGTGACTGAGACCTAGTACGGCCCTATTGACTGAGACCTAGTACGGCCCTATATTTTCTCCCTGTGTTGGTTGACCAACATGTTCCCTCTCTATCCCTCCAGAGGAGCCCCCAGCCCCCCTTGACCCCGAGGTGTCTGATGAGAGCCAGAGGAGGAGGGAGGAGGAAGAAGAAGAGTGTCAGGCTGAGTGGACCATCATTACACAGCCACCAGAGACCAGCACAGACCCTGAGGACCAGCCGGTCCTCTCCCCACCCAGGACTGACGGAGCAGATTGCTTTGCCACCACGGCTGCTGGGAGTGCCCAGCCACCCTCTCAGTTCCTGTCCCAGCCTCGGCTCCAGGTGAAAGAGGAGGAGGCCGAGGTGGACATCATCTGTATCAAGCAGGAACCTGAGGACGTTGAGAGTTTGCTGTTCAACCTGGCTGCTGAGGTCCTCAACGCCCAGGGAAACCTTTTAGACTGCCACAGGACAGTAGCCTCACAGGGCCAGAGCGACAGGACAGTAGCCTCACAGGGCCAGAGAGAGAGGACAGTAGCCTCACAGGGCCAGAGAGAGAGGACAGCTTCCCGTCCCTCACAGAGCCAGAGGACATTAACAGAGCACACAGTGTTCAGCTCAGCCAGCCCTTGTACATGTGAGTAGAGTAAAGTTCTGCTGTGTTGTCAGTTCAGTAGGATGTCACCTAGCCTGGTCCCAGATCTGTTTGTGCTGTATAGCCAAGTCCTATGATCGTATTACCAGAGGACTTGGCCAAACAGCACTAAACAGATCTGGAACCAGGCTACATATTATTCACCTGAACTAATGACTTGTTGTCTGTCCTCTTCATTCTCAGATGGGCTGTCCCAGCCAGTGATGTCCATGTCACGCGGAGTTGCTCCCAGGCCGATGGTACGTCCGTGGCCCAAAGACCTGAGTCTCTACGAGGAGTTTAAAATGAGACGAACTGAGCTGAGGAGGAGGAGCCAGACCCGTCGGAGGGAGATGGAGAAGAACCTTCCCCAGCATCTATTAGCTGACCTGGTGAAGGAGAGACGGGAGAAGACCCGGCTCAGAGTGGCCCGCTGGAGAGCCAAGAGGAAGATGCAGGCCTGCCTACTGACTCAGATGAGCAAGACACAACACCAGACTGGACCGGGTCTGGGCCAGGGGAACAGTGAGCTGGGGAATCATAGCCCGATTAGCCACCACACACAGCACAAAACCACAGGCCCTACTCAGGGTCAGCAGAGGAACCGTGCTGCCTTATCTCAGTCCAATCACAGTTTTGTGTACAACAGAAGTCAGTGTGAGAGTCACGTAGACCCTCTCCACTTCAACTCCTCCTCTCTAATGGCGGGGCAACGTGGAGGACACAATATGGTGGAACCTGTGATGCAGCCCGCCGTGATGTCATCCTCACAGCAGGGCCTGACTGACTCAGAGCTCTACCAGTAACAGATCAACGGTACCAGTTCTACTCTACCAGTAACAGATCAACGGTACCAGTTCTACTCTACCAGTAACAGAACAACGGTACCAGTTCTACTCTACCAGTAACAGAACAACGGTACCAGTTCTACTCTACCAGTAACAGAACAACGGTACCAGTTCTACTCTACCAGTAACAGAACGGTACCAGTTCTACTCTACCAGTAACAGGATATCAATGGTACCAGTTCTACTCTACCAGTAACAGAACGGTACCAGTTCTACTCTACCAGTAACAGATCAACGGTACCAGTTCTACTCTACCAGTAACAGAGCAACGGTACCAGTTCTACTCTACCAGTAACAGAACGGTACCAGTTCTACTCTACCAGTAACAGAACAACGGTACCAGTTCTACTCTACCAGTAACAGAACGGTACCAGTTCTACTCTACCAGTAACAGATCAACGGTACCAGTTCTACTCTACCAGTAACAGAGCAACGGTACCAGTTCTACTCTACCAGTAACAGAACGGTACCAGTTCTACTCTACCAGTAACAGAACGGTACCAGTTCTACTCTACCAGTAACAGAGCTCAACGGTACCAGTTCTACTCTACCAGTAACAGAGCTCAACGGTACCAGTTCTACTCTACCAGTAACAGAGCAACGGTACCAGTTCTACTCTACCAGTAACAGAACAACGGTACCAGTTCTACTCTACCAGTAACAGAGCTCAACGGTACCAGTTCTACTCTACCAGTAACAGAGCTCAACGGTACCAGTTCTACTCTACCAGTAACAGAACAACGGTACCAGTTCTACTCTACCAGTAACAGAACAACGGTACCAGTTCTACTCTACCAGTAACAGAGCAACGGTACCAGTTCTACTCTACCAGTAACAGAACGGTACCAGTTCTACTCTACCAGTAACAGAACGGTACCAGTTCTACTCTACCAGTAACAGAACGGTACCAGTTCTACTCTACCAGTAACAGGATATCAATGGTACCAGTTCTACTCTACCAGTAACAGAACGGTACCAGTTCTACTCTACCAGTAACAGAACAACGGTACCAGTTCTACTCTACCAGTAACAGAACGGTACCAGTTCTACTCTACCAGTAACAGATCAACGGTACCAGTTCTACTCTACCAGTAACAGAACGGTACCAGTACCAGGATATCAGAGGACATTTGTTTTGTAGAGTATTGTAAAGCATCCTATTCTCTATGTGGTGCTCTACTCTTGACAACGGACTTTTTGTCTTTCGAGGGAATACGTTGACTTATGGGACACAACCTATTCCTTCTGGCTGGGCTAACAACATGAGATATTTCACATGGAATTGTGTGATTGCAAAATTATCTTACTAAGACAAAATGTATTTAAATGTGCTTTTATTTTAGGATAACAGCCTACTAATTATTTCATTTCTGTAAAAAAAATTACCCCAAAATGTTTTGTTGTTCAACAATTCTTTATTAAAGTACCATTATTTATGTTAAAATAGAGACAATGACCATCCTCACATAGAAATATACATACTACATTACCTGTATAACTGATAGGATCATAACATGGAGGAGACTGTACTGTATAACTGATAGGATCATAACATGGAGGAGACTGTACTGTATAACTGATAGGATCATAACATGGAGGAGACTGTACTGTATAACTGATAGGATCATAACATGGAGGAGACTGTACTGTATAACTGATAGGATCATAACATGGAGGAGACTGTACTGTATAACTGATAGGATTATAACATGGAGGAGACTGTACTGTATAACTGATAGGATTATAACATGGAGGAGACTGTACTGTATAACTGATAGGATCATAACATGGAGGAGACTGTACTGTATAACTGATAGGATTATAACATGGAGGAGACTGTACTGTATAACTGATAGGATCATAACATGGAGGAGACTGTACTGTATAACTGATAGGATCATAACATGGAGGAGACTGTACTGTATAACTGATAGGATTATAACATGGAGGAGACTGTACTGTATAACTGATAGGATCATAACATGGAGGAGACTGTACTGTATAACTGATAGGATTATAACATGGAGGAGACTGTACTGTATAACTGATAGGATCATAACATGGAGGAGACTGTACTGTATAACTGATAGGATCATAACATGGAGGAGACTGTACTGTATAACTGATAGGATCATAACATGGAGGAGACTGTACTGTATAACTGATAGGATTATAACATGGAGGAGACTGTACTGTATAACTGATAGGATCATAACATGGAGGAGACTGTACTGTATAACTGCACCCATGCCAAGCAAATTGTTTTCCTTGGGCAAACTTTGTCAATATTGTTGAATCTAAAATGTTATTTATAATCTTTCTGCAACTGTATTTAAATAAATGTTAATATATAATATGCTACATGATTATGAATTCCTGAGTTAGTCGTCAGACTATTTCACTAGCTTCAGTCCCGACCCTGCTTGATAGTTAGATTATCTAAGTGACTGTAGATTGATTTAGACTTTTGGGTCCCAGTCAGTCAGCCAGCTAGTCAGTCAGCCACCCTGTCAGCCAGCTAGTCAGTCAGCCACCCTGTCAGTCAGTCAGCCAGCTAGTCAGTCAGCTAGTCAGTCAGCCAGCCACCCTGTCAGCCAGCTAGTCAGTCAGTCAGCTAGTCAGTCAGTCAGCTAGTCAGTCAGTTAGTCAGTCAGTCAGCCACCCTGTCAGTCAGCCAGCCACCCTGTCAGTCAGTCAGCTAGTCAGTCAGTCAGTCAGCCACCCTGTCAGTCAGTCAGCCACCCTGTCAGTCAGTCAGCCACCCTGTCAGTCAGTCAGCCACCCTGTCAGTCAGTCAGCCACCCTGTCAGTCACCCTGTCAGTCAGTCAGCCACCCAGTCAGTCAGCCACCCTGTCAGTCAGTCAGCCACCCTGTCAGTCAGCCACCCTGTCAGTCAGTCAGCCACCCTGTCAGTCAGTCAGCCACCCTGTTAGTCAGTCAGCCACCCTGTCAGTCAGCTAGTCAGTCAGCCACCCTGTCAGTCAGCCACCCTGTCAGTCAGCCACCCAGTCAGTCAGCCAGCTAGTCAGTCAGCCAGCCTGTCAGTCAGTCAGCCACCCTGTCAGTCAGCTAGTCAGTCAGCCAGCTAGTCAGTCAGCCAGCTAGTCAGTCAGCCAGCTAGTCAGTCAGCCACCCTGTCAGTCAGCCGTGGTAGTGCAGTGTGTTAACCATTGACTATCTTCTGTGAGATGGCTGCTGGCAGGGTGTAGAGGAGCAGGGCGATGAACAGAGCTGTGATGAGCAGGACCAGGGCGATGATGATGTACTTCTTATAGTTCCTCCAGATCAGGTGGAAGAAACACTTAAAAGGGTTCACGAACCACGAGAATGACGTGTCTGGCCGGCTAGAGAGGGAGAGAGGGAGAGAGAAAACACACTTTAATCAGGGCTCGTATTCACAAAGTGTCTCAGGGTAGAGCTGCTGATCTGGGATCAGGTCTCCCGCTGTCTATGTAATCCTATTTCACTATGAGCTAAATGACAAAACTGGTCCTAGATCTGCAGTTAATCGGGTTCAGGAAGCAGGAGGAGGACTTGTCTGGACGGCCAGAGAGAAGAATAGAATACATTTACATTTAAGTCATTTAGCAGATGCTCTTATCCAGAGCGACTTACAAATACATACATTCATACTTTTTTTGTACTGGCCCCCCGTGGGAATCGAACCCACAACCCTGGCGTTGCAAGCGCCATGCTCTACCAACTGAGCCACACGGGACATAGAATAGATAGAATCGTTTTGTAATTAGTCAATATAAAATGCTGATCATACTTGGGTTTTTCCAGGGGTTCCGGCTCCTTGCGGGCTCGACCAACCGGATTCTTCTCTGCCTCCTCCGATGTCACCAGGTGGAACTCCGCCTCTACTTTCCCCTGGGGACAACCAAAACATGTTACCGCCCCTGAATCTCAAATCACCCCCTAGACAGTAGACACAACCCCTAGTCCCTACCTCCTAGACAGTAGACACAACCCCTAGTCCCTACCTCCTAGACAGTAGACACAACCCCTAGCCCCTACCTCCTAGACAGTAGACACAACCCCTAGTCCCTACCTCCTAGATAGCAGACACAACCCCTAGTCCCTACCTCCTAGACAGCAGACACAACCCCTAGTCCCTACCTCCTAGACAGTAGACACAACCCCTAGCCCCTACCTCCTAGACAGTAGACACAACCCCTAGTCCCTACCTCCTAGACAGTAGACACAACCCCTAGCCCCTACCTCCTAGACAGTAGACACAACCCCTAGTCCCTACCTCCTAGACAGTAGACACAACCCCTAGCCCCTACCTCCTAGACAGTAGACACAACCCCTAGTCCCTACCTCCTAGACAGTAGACACAACCCCTAGCCCCTACCTCCTAGACAGTAGACACAACCCCTAGCCCCTACCTCCTAGACAGTAGACACAACCCCTAGCCCCTAGACAGTAGACACAACCCCTAGCCCCTACCTCCTAGACAGTAGACACAACCCCTAGCCCCTACCTCCTAGACAGTAGACACAACCCCTAGTCCCTACCTTCTAGACAGTAGACACAACCCCTAGTCCCTACCTCCTAGACAGTAGACACAACCCCTAGTCCCTACCTTCTAGACAGTAGACACAACCCCTAGCCCCTACCTCCTAGACAGTAGACACAACCCCTAGTCCCTACCTCCTAGACAGTAGACACAACCCCTAGTCCCTACCTTCTAGACAGTAGACACAACCCCTAGTCCCTACCTTCTAGACAGTAGACACAACCCCTAGTCCCTACCTCCTAGACAGTAGACACAACCCCTAGCCCCTACCTCCTAGACAGTAGACACAACCCCTAGTCCCTACCTTCTAGACAGTAGACACAACCCCTAGTCCCTACCTCCTAGACAGTAGACACAACCCCTAGCCCCTACCTCCTAGACAGTAGACACAACCCCTACCCCCTACCTCCTAGACAGTAGACACAACCCCTAGCCCCTACCTCCTAGACAGTAGACACAACCCCTACCTCCTAGACAGTAGACACAACCCCTAGCCCCTACCTCCTAGACAGTAGACACAACCCCTAGCCCCTACCTCCTAGACAGTAGACACAACCCCTAGCCCCTACCTCCTAGACAGTAGACACAACCCCTAGTCCCTACCTCCTAGACAGCAGACACAACCCCTAGCCCCTACCTCCTAGACAGTAGACACAACCCCTAGTCCCTACCTCCTAGACAGTAGACACAACCCCTAGCCCCTACCTCCTAGACAGTAGACACAACCCCTAGTCCCTACCTCCTAGACAGTAGACACAACCCCTAGCCCCTACCTCCTAGACAGTAGACACAACCCCTAGTCCCTACCTCCTAGATAGCAGACACAACCCCTAGCCCCTACCTCCTAGACAGTAGACACAACCCCTAGCCCCTACCTCCTAGACAGTAGACACAACCCCTAGCCCCTACCTCCTAGACAGTAGACACAACCCCTAGTCCCTACCTCCTAGACAGCAGACACAACCCCTAGCCCCTACCTCCTAGACAGTAGACACAACCCCTAGTCCCTACCTCCTAGACAGTAGACACAACCCCTAGCCCCTACCTCCTAGACAGTAGACACAACCCCTAGTCCCTACCTCCTAGACAGTAGACACAACCCCTAGCCCCTACCTCCTAGACAGTAGACACAAATTGTAGCTCCGACGGGATTGGATAGTTATCAGCAATTAGGTGGAAGCTCTGTCTTGTCCTGTGCTAGGTGAAATTGGCATCATATTGCTTACACCTATTCAATCCTCGCACAAGTGCCGCGTGAGTAAAGGGGGCTACGGGTGTATTTGAGAGTAAGTCTGCGTCCCAGACGACACCTACTAGACCCCATTGGGTTCTGGTCAAAAGTGGTGCAGTATATAATAGGGTGCCATTAAGGGAAGCAGCCTAGTTGTCATCACAAGTAAAGGTGTTGATCGGTAGTGGTACCGTGAGCTCCCCAGCCTTGACAAAGGGCCACCAGCCTCTGGACCTCTTCTGTTGGAAGATGGAGATGGTCTCTAAGCTGTCCGTCAGCATGTCCATCTTACAGGCCTTGGCTGACTTGGCGCCGCGGGGAAACCCATGTAAGTCCAACTCCACGGTACCTGAGAAACAGATAAGATTAGATGTCAAATCAAAGTTTAACTCTCGTTTTCACTCATACAGGAAGTATGAGAACAGAGAATCATAGATCGTTTCACACATACAGGAAGTATGAGAACAGAGAATCATCTATATTAACTCTTGTTTCCCACATACAGGAAGTATGTAGTGGAGATTATAACAGAACATGGCCAAGATGTTCAAATGTTCATAAATGACCAGCAGGGTCAGATAATAATAATCACAGTAGTTGTCGAGGGTGCAACAAGTCAGCACCTCAGGAGTATTATCTATATTAACTCTCGTTTCACACATAAAGTGTTAATGGGAAAACACACGTGCTGGGATGTGATTTCCCTGATTGATCAGCAATACCTGATCGTGATCATTGACATAAACCTGTCCACCTTTCCTCCTATTGCCTACTGTCTATACAGCCCAGGGAAAGGAGTCAAACCAGAGTCTCTATCTCTCTCTTACCCAAGAAATCATCAGAAGACAGCCTGTCAAAGTCCCAGACCTGCATCACCAACATGGCCGGTAGCTTCTGCTCCGTCTTGTCCAGGGAGAAGATGCTCCCCCTCTTACTGACTACCACCACCTTCTCGGCGGGCAGGTAGTTAAAGGGGAACACCAAGCGCCAGTTGAAATTACCCTCCCCAGTCAGAGAGTTGTAGTGAACATCAGTCTCCTGGCGATCGTCCTCAAAGCCCTTAAGCCACCTGAAAAAAGTATACAATTATACAAATATAATTTTCAGCCTATTGAGTGAGAGGATGATAGTGGAGAAATATATAGAGGATGACAGTAGAGAAATATATATAGAGGATGACAGTAGAGAAAGATAGAGAGGATTACAGTGGAGAAATATATATAGAGGATGACAGTGGAGAAAGATAGAGCATGACAGTAGAGAAAGATAGAGAGGATGACAGTAGAGAAAGATAGAGAGGATGACAGTAGAGAAAGATAGAGAGGATGACAGTAGAGAAAGATAGAGAGGATGACAGTGGAGAAATATATATAGAGGATGACAGTAGAGAAATATATATAGAGGATGACAGTAGACAGACAGAGAGGACGACAGTAGACATAGAGAGGACGACAGTAGACAGAGACGATGACAGTAGAGAAAGATAGAGAGGATGACAGTAGAGAAAGATAGAGAGGATGACAGTAGAGAAAGATAGAGAGGATGACAGTAGAGAAAGATAGAGAGGATGACAGTAGAGAAAGATAGAGAGGATGACAGTAGAGAAAGATAGAGAGGATGACAGTAGAGAAAGATAGAGAGGATGACAGTAGAGAAAGATAGAGAGGATGACAGTAGAGAAAGATAGAGAGGATGACAGTAGAGAAAGATAGAGAGGATGACAGTAGAGAAAGATAGAGAGGATGACAGTAGAGAAATATATATAGAGGATGACAGTAGAGAAAGATAGAGAGGATTACAGTGGAGAAATATATATAGAGGATGACAGTGGAGAAAGATAGAGCATGACAGTAGAGAAAGATAGAGAGGATGACAGTAGAGAAAGATAGAGAGGATGACAGTAGAGAAAGATAGAGAGGATGACAGTAGAGAAAGATAGAGAGGATGACAGTAGAGAAAGATAGAGAGGATGACAGTAGAGAAAGATAGAGAGGATGACAGTAGAGAAAGATAGAGAGGATGACAGTAGAGAAAGATAGAGAGGATGACAGTAGAGAAAGATAGAGAGGATGACAGTAGAGAAAGATAGAGAGGATGACAGTAGAGAAAGATAGAGAGGATGACAGTAGAGAAATATATATAGAGGATGACAGTAGAGAAAGATAGAGAGGATTACAGTGGAGAAATATATATAGAGGATGACAGTGGAGAAAGATAGAGCATGACAGTAGAGAAAGATAGAGAGGATGACAGTAGAGAAAGATAGAGAGGATGACAGTAGAGAAAGATAGAGAGGATGACAGTAGAGAAAGATAGAGAGGATGACAGTGGAGAAATATATATAGAGGATGACAGTAGAGAAATATATATAGAGGATGACAGTAGACAGACAGAGAGGACGACAGTAGACATAGAGAGGACGACAGTAGACAGAGACGATGACAGTAGAGAAAGATAGAGAGGATGACAGTAGAGAAAGATAGAGAGGATGACAGTAGAGAAAGATAGAGAGGATGACAGTAGAGAAAGATAGAGAGGATGACAGTAGAGAAAGATAGAGAGGATGACAGTAGAGAAAGATAGAGAGGATGACAGTAGAGAAAGATAGAGAGGATGACAGTGGTAAGGTTTTACTAGTGATTGTGATGTGGTGGTTTAACTTCAGTTGAATGTGCTGGTTGTAACTCGTCTGGTGAAGAGAGTCTGCTAAATTACTGTGAATGCAAGGTCCAGTCAGGAAATAATAGATCTGTAAAACGGGTATTCAAAACCGAACCGACAAGGTCCGTCAAGGTCCGTTTCAGAAGCCTGACCTTCAGGGATGAGCTGAATGTAATCTAATCATCCATGTCTGTCTTATGTTTGGATACGTGTTGTAAACACTGTCGCTCCACTCACCCTTTCACGTAGATGTCACTGGACTGTGTTCCTGTGAGGATGTTAGTGTCTTCCAGAATCACATCTTCAGTGTTCCAGATGATGATTCTCAACTCATACCTTCACAGGACCAACAATCAATTAATCAACTCAAACCTTCACAGGATCAACAATCAATTAATCAACTCATACCTTCACAGGACCAACAATCAATTAATCAACTCATACCTTCACAGGACCAACAATCAATTAATCAACTCATACCTTCACAGGACCAACAATCAATTAACTCATACCTTCACAGGACCAACAATCAATTAATCAACTCATACCTTCACAGGATCAACAATCAATTAATCAATCAACTCATACCTTCACAGGACCAACAATCAATTAATCAATCAACTCATACCTTCACAGGACCAACAATCAATTAATCAACTCAAACCTTCACAGGACCAACAATCAATTAATCAACTCATACCTTCACAGGACCAACAATCAATTAATCAACTCATACCTTCACAGGACCAACAATCAATTAATCAACTCAAACCTTCACAGGACCAACAACCAATTAATCAACTCATACCTTCACAGGACCAACAATCAATTAATCAACTCATACCTTCACAGGACCAACAATCAATTAATCAACTCAAACCTTCACAGGACCAACAATCAATTAATCAACTCATACCTTCACAGGACCAACAATCAATTAATCAACTCATACCTTCACAGGACCAACAATCAATTAATCAACTCATACCTTCACAGGACCAACAATCAATTAATCAACTCAAACCTTCACAGGACCAACAATCAATAAATCAACTCATACCTTCACAGGACCAACAATCAATTAATCAACTCACACCTTCACAGGATCAACAATCAATGAATCAATCAACTCATACCTTCACAGGACCAACAATCAATTAATCAACTCATACCTTCACAGGACCAACAATCAATTAACTCATACCTTCACAGGACCAACAATCAATTAATCAACTCATACCTTCACAGGACCAACAATCAATTAATCAATCAACTCATACCTTCACAGGATCAACAATCAATTAATCAACTCAAACTTTCACAGGACCAACAATCAATGAATCAACTCATACCTTCACAGGACCAACAATCAATGAATCAACTCAAACCTTCACAGGACCACCAATTAATGAATAAATCAACTCTTACCTTCACAGGACCAACAATCAATGAATAAATCAACTCATACCTTCACAGGACCAACAATCAATTAATAAATCAACTCAGACCTTCACAGGACCAACAATCAATGAATAAATCAACTCATACCTTCACAGGACCAACAATAAATAAATCAACTCATACCTTCACAGGACCAACAACCAATGAATAAATCAACTCATACCTTCACAGGACCAACAATCAATGAATCAACTCAAACCTTCACAGGACCAACAATCAATTAACTCATACCTTCACAGGACCAACAACCAATGAATAAATCAACTCATACCTTCACAGGACCAACAATCAATTAATCAACTCATACCTTCACAGGACCAACAATCAATGAATAAATCAACTCATACCTTCACAGGACCAACAATCAATTAATCAACTCAAATCTTCACAGGACCAACAATCAATTAACTCATACCTTCACAGGACCAACAATCAATTAATCAACTCAAACCTTCACAGGACCAACAATCAATTAATCAACTCATACCTTCACAGGACCAACAATCAATTAATCAACTCATACCTTCACAGGACCAACAATCAATTAATCAACTCATACCTTCACAGGACAGACAATCAATTAATCAACTCAAACCTTCACAGGACCAACAATCAATAAATCAACTCATACCTTCACAGGACCAACAATCAATTAATCAACTCACACCTTCACAGGATCAACAATCAATGAATCAATCAACTCATACCTTCACAGGACCAACAATCAATTAATCAACTCATACCTTCACAGGACCAACAATCAATGAATCAACTCAAACCTTCACAGGACCAACAATCAATTAATCAACTCATACCTTCACAGGATCAACAATCAATTAATCAACTCATACCTTCACAGGATCAACAATCAATGAATACATCAACTCATACCTTCACAGGATCAACAATCAATGAATTAATCAACTAATACTTTCACAGGATCAACAATCAATGAATACATCAACTCAAACCTTCACAGGATCAACAATCAATGAATAAATCAACTCATACCTTCACAGGACCAACAACCAATGAATAAATCAACTCATACCTTCACAGGACCAAAAATCAATGAATCAACTCAAACTTTCACAGGACCAACAATCAATTAACTCATACCTTCACAGGACCAACAACCAATGAATAAATCAACTCATACCTTCACAGGACCAACAATCAATGAATCAATCAACTCATACCTTCACAGGACCAACAATCAATTAATCAACTCAAACCTTCACAGGACCAACAATCAATTAACTCATACCTTCACAGGACCAACAATCAATTAATCAACTCAAACCTTCACAGGACCAACAATCAATTAATAAACTCACACCTTCACAGGATCAACAATCAATGAATCAATCAACTCATACCTTCACAGGACCAACAATCAATTAATCAACTCATACCTTCACAGGACCAACAATCAATTAACTCATACCTTCACAGGACCAACAATCAATTAATCAACTCATACCTTCACAGGACCAACAATCAATTAATCAATCAACTCATACCTTCACAGGACCAACAATCAATTAATCAATCAACTCATACCTTCACAGGATCAACAATCAATTAATCAACTCAAACTTTCACAGGACCAACAATCAATTAATCAACTCATACTTTCACAGGATCAACAATTAATGAATAAATCAACTCATACCTTCACAGGACCAACAATCAATTAATCAATCAACTCATACCTTCACAGGATCAACAATCAAGGAATCAACTCATACCTTCACAGGACCAACAATCAATGAATCAACTCATACCTTCACAGGACCAACAATCAATGAATCAACTCAAACCTTCACAGGACCAACAATCAATTAATCTACTCATACCTTCACAGGACCAACAATCAATGAATAAATCAACTCAAACCTTCACAGGACCAACAATCAATGAATAAATCAACTCATACCTTCACAGGACCAACAATCAATGAATCAACTCAAACCTTCACAGGACCAACAATCAATTAATCAACTAATACCTTCACAGGATCAACAATCAATGAATTAATCAACTCATACCTTCACAGGATCAACAATCAATGAATACATCAACTCATACCTTCACAGGACCAACAATCAATGAATAAATCAACTCATACCTTCACAGGACCAACAATCAATGAATAAATCAACTCATACCTTCACAGGACCAACAATCAATGAATAAATCAACTCAAACCTTCACAGGACCAACAATCAATGAATCAACTCAAACCTTCCCAGGACCAACAATCAATGAATCAACTCAAACCTTCCCAGGACCAACAATCAATGAATAAATCAACTCATACCTTCACAGAATCAACAATCAATGAATTAATCAACTCATACTTTCACAGGATCAACAATCAATGAATACATCAACTCAAACCTTCACAGGATCAACAATCAATGAATAAATCAACTCATACCTTCACAGGATCAACAATCAATGAATACATCAACTCAAACCTTCACAGGATCAACAATCAATGAATGCATCAACTCAAACCTTCACAGGACCAACAATCAATGAATAACTCAACTCATACCTTCACAGGATCAACAGTCAATGAATACATCAACTCATACCTTCACAGGATCAACAATCAATGAATTAATCAACTCATACTTTCACAGGATCAACAATCAATGAATACATCAACTCAAACCTTCACAAGATCAACAATCAATGAATAAATCAACTCATACCTTCACAGGACCAACAACCAATGAATAAATCAACTCATACCTTCACAGGACCAACAATCAATTAATCAACTCATACCTTCACAGGACCAACAATCAATTAATCAACTCATACCTTCACAGGATCAACAATCAATTAATCAATCAACTCATACCTTCACAGGACCAACAATCAATTAATCAATCAACTCATACCTTCACAGGACCAACAATCAATTAATCAACTCAAACCTTCACAGGACCAACAATCAATTAATCAACTCATACCTTCACAGGACCAACAATCAATTAATCAACTCATACCTTCACAGGACCAACAATCAATTAATCAACTCAAACCTTCACAGGACCAACAACCAATTAATCAACTCATACCTTCACAGGACCAACAATCAATTAATCAACTCATACCTTCACAGGACCAACAATCAATTAATCAACTCAAACCTTCACAGGACCAACAATCAATTAATCAACTCATACCTTCACAGGACCAACAATCAATTAATCAACTCATACCTTCACAGGACCAACAATCAATTAATCAACTCATACCTTCACAGGACCAACAATCAATTAATCAACTCAAACCTTCACAGGACCAACAATCAATAAATCAACTCATACCTTCACAGGACCAACAATCAATTAATCAACTCACACCTTCACAGGATCAACAATCAATGAATCAATCAACTCATACCTTCACAGGACCAACAATCAATTAATCAACTCATACCTTCACAGGACCAACAATCAATTAACTCATACCTTCACAGGACCAACAATCAATGAATCAACTCATACCTTCACAGGACCAACAATCAATTAATCAATCAACTCATACCTTCACAGGATCAACAATCAATTAATCAACTCAAACTTTCACAGGACCAACAATCAATGAATCAACTCATACCTTCACAGGACCAACAATCAATGAATCAACTCAAACCTTCACAGGACCACCAATTAATGAATAAATCAACTCATACCTTCACAGGACCAACAATCAATGAATAAATCAACTCATACCTTCACAGGACCAACAATCAATTAATAAATCAACTCAGACCTTCACAGGACCAACAATCAATGAATAAATCAACTCATACCTTCACAGGACCAACAATAAATAAATCAACTCATACCTTCACAGGACCAACAACCAATGAATAAATCAACTCATACCTTCACAGGACCAACAATCAATGAATCAACTCAAACCTTCACAGGACCAACAATCAATTAACTCATACCTTCCCAGGACCAACAACCAATGAATAAATCAACTCATACCTTCACAGGACCAACAATCAATTAATCAACTCATACCTTCACAGGACCAACAATCAATGAATAAATCAACTCATACCTTCACAGGACCAACAATCAATTAATCAACTCAAATCTTCACAGGACCAACAATCAATTAACTCATACCTTCACAGGACCAACAATCAATTAATCAACTCAAACCTTCACAGGACCAACAATCAATTAATCAACTCATACCTTCACAGGACCAACAATCAATTAATCAACTCATACCTTCACAGGACCAACAATCAATTAATCAACTCATACCTTCACAGGACAGACAATCAATTAATCAACTCAAACCTTCACAGGACCAACAATCAATAAATCAACTCATACCTTCACAGGACCAACAATCAATTAATCAACTCACACCTTCACAGGATCAACAATCAATGAATCAATCAACTCATACCTTCACAGGACCAACAATCAATTAATCAACTCATACCTTCACAGGACCAACAATCAATGAATCAACTCAAACCTTCACAGGACCAACAATCAATTAATCAACTCATACCTTCACAGGATCAACAATCAATTAATCAACTCATACCTTCACAGGATCAACAATCAATGAATACATCAACTCATACCTTCACAGGATCAACAATCAATGAATTAATCAACTCATACTTTCACAGGATCAACAATCAATGAATACATCAACTCAAACCTTCACAGGATCAACAATCAATGAATAAATCAACTCATACCTTCACAGGACCAACAACCAATGAATAAATCAACTCATACCTTCACAGGACCAACAATCAATGAATCAACTCAAACTTTCACAGGACCAACAATCAATTAACTCATACCTTCACAGGACCAACAACCAATGAATAAATCAACTCATACCTTCACAGGACCAACAATCAATTAATCAACTCATACCTTCACAGGACCAACAATCAATGAATAAATCAACTCATACCTTCACAGGACCAACAATCAATGAATCAATCAACTCATACCTTCACAGGACCAACAATCAATTAATCAACTCAAACCTTCACAGGACCAACAATCAATTAACTCATACCTTCACAGGACCAACAATCAATTAATCAACTCAAACCTTCACAGGACCAACAATCAATTAATAAACTCACACCTTCACAGGATCAACAATCAATGAATCAATCAACTCATACCTTCACAGGACCAACAATCAATTAATCAACTCATACCTTCACAGGACCAACAATCAATTAACTCATACCTTCACAGGACCAACAATCAATTAATCAACTCATACCTTCACAGGACCAACAATCAATTAATCAATCAACTCATACCTTCACAGGACCAACAATCAATTAATCAATCAACTCATACCTTCACAGGATCAACAATCAATTAATCAACTCAAACTTTCACAGGACCAACAATCAATTAATCAACTCATACTTTCACAGGATCAACAATTAATGAATAAATCAACTCATACCTTCACAGGACCAACAATCAATTAATCAATCAACTCATACCTTCACAGGATCAACAATCAAGGAATCAACTCATACCTTCACAGGACCAACAATCAATGAATCAACTCATACCTTCACAGGACCAACAATCAATGAATCAACTCAAACCTTCACAGGACCAACAATCAATTAATCTACTCATACCTTCACAGGACCAACAATCAATGAATAAATCAACTCAAACCTTCACAGGACCAACAATCAATGAATAAATCAACTCATACCTTCACAGGACCAACAATCAATGAATCAACTCAAACCTTCACAGGACCAACAATCAATTAATCAACTAATACCTTCACAGGATCAACAATCAATGAATTAATCAACTCATACCTTCACAGGATCAACAATCAATGAATACATCAACTCATACCTTCACAGGACCAACAATCAATGAATAAATCAACTCATACCTTCACAGGACCAACAATCAATGAATAAATCAACTCATACCTTCACAGGACCAACAATCAATGAATAAATCAACTCAAACCTTCACAGGACCAACAATCAATGAATCAACTCAAACCTTCCCAGGACCAACAATCAATGAATCAACTCAAACCTTCCCAGGACCAACAATCAATGAATAAATCAACTCATACCTTCACAGGATCAACAATCAATGAATTAATCAACTCATACTTTCACAGGATCAACAATCAATGAATACATCAACTCAAACCTTCACAGGATCAACAATCAATGAATAAATCAACTCATACCTTCACAGGATCAACAATCAATGAATACATCAACTCAAACCTTCACAGGATCAACAATCAATGAATGCATCAACTCAAACCTTCACAGGACCAACAATCAATGAATAACTCAACTCATACCTTCACAGGATCAACAGTCAATGAATACATCAACTCATACCTTCACAGGATCAACAATCAATGAATTAATCAACTCATACTTTCACAGGATCAACAATCAATGAATACATCAACTCAAACCTTCACAGGATCAACAATCAATGAATAAATCAACTCATACCTTCACAGGACCAACAACCAATGAATAAATCAACTCATACCTTCACAGGACCAACAATCAATAAATCAACTCAAACCTTCACAGGACCAACAATCAATTAACTCATACCTTCACAGGACCAACAATCAATTAATAAACTCATACCTTCACAGGACCAACAATCAATTAATCAACTCAAACCTTCACAGGACCAACAATCAATTAATCAATCAACTCATACCTTCACAGGACCAACAATCAATTAATCAATCAACTCATACCTTCACAGGATCAACAATCAATTAATCAACTCATACCTTCACAGGATCAACAATTAATGAATAAATCAACTCATACCTTCACAGGACCAACAATCAATTAATCAATCAACTCATACCTTCACAGGACCAACAATCAATGAATCAACTCATACCTTCACAGAACCAACAATCAATTAATCAACTCATACCTTCACAGGACCAACAATTAATGAATAAATGAACTCATACCTTCACAGGACCAACAATCAATGAATAAATCAACTCATACCTTCACAGGACCAACAATCAATGAATAAATCAACTCATACCTTCACAGGATCAACAATCAATGAATTAATCAACTCATACTTTCACAGGATTAACAATCAATGAATACATCAACTCATACCTTCACAGGACCAACAACCAATGAATAAATTACCTCATACCTTCACAGGACCAACAATCAATGAATCAACTCAAACCTTCACAGGACCAACAATCAATTAATCAACTCATACCTTCACAGGACCAACAATCAATGAATAGATCAACTCAAACCTTCACAGGACCAACAATCAATGAATAAATCAACTCATACCTTCACAGGACCAACAATCAATGAATCAACTCAAACCTTCACAGGACCAACAATCAATTAATCAACTCATACCTTCACAGGATCAACAATCAATGAATTAATCAACTCATACCTTCACAGGATCAACAATCAATTAATCAACTCATACCTTCACAGGATCAACAATCAATTAATCAACTCATACCTTCACAGGACCAACAATCAATTAATCAACTCAAACCTTCACAGGATCAACAATCAATGAATTAATCAACTCATACCTTCACAGGACCAACAATCAATTAATCAACTCAAACCTTCACAGGACCAACAATCAATTAATCAACTCAAACCTTCACAGGACCAACAATCAATAAATCAACTCATACCTTCACAGGACCAACAATCAATTAATCAACTCAAACCTTCACAGGACCAACAATCAATGAATAAATCAACTCATACCTTCATAGGACCAACAATCAATTAATCAACTCATACCTTCACAGGACCAACAATCAATTAATCAACTCATACCTTCCCAGGACCAACAATCAATGAATCAATCAACTTATACCTTCACAGGATCAACAATCAATGAATAAATCAACTCAAACCTTCACAGGACCAACAATCAATGAATGCATCAACTCAAACCTTCACAGGACCAACAATCAATGAATCAACTCAAACCTACAAAGGACCAACAATCAATGAATCAACTCATACCTTCCCAGGACCAACAATCAATGAATAAATCAACTCATACCTTCCCAGGACCAACAATCAATGAATACATCAACTCAAACCTTCACAGGATCAACAATCAATGAATAAATCAACTCATACCTTCACAGGATCAACAATCAATGAATCAACTCAAACCTTCACAGGACCAACAATTTTATTGAACTGGTTTGAGGTATATTGGTCGTGTATTGAACTGGCCTGGGGTATATTGGTCGTGTATTGAACTGGCCTGGGGTATATTGGTCGTGTATTGAACTGGCCTGGGGTATACTGGTCTTGTATTGAACTGGCCTGGGGTATATTGGTCTTGTATTGAACTGGCCTGGGGTATACTGGTCTTGTATTGAACTGGCCTGGGGTATATTGGTCTTGTATTGAACTGGCCTGGGGTATATTGGTCGTGTATTGAACTGGCCTGGGGTATACTGGTCTTGTATTGAACTGGCCTGGGGTATATTGGTCTTGTATTGAACTGGCCTGGGGTATATTGGTCTTGTATTGAACTGGCCTGGGGTATATTGGTCTTGTATTGAACTGGCCTGGGGTATATTGGTCGTGTATTGAACTGGCCTGGGGTATATTGGTCGTGTATTGAACTGGCCTGGGGTATATTGGTCGTGTATTGAACTGGCCTGGGGTATACTGGTCTTGTATTGAACTGGCCTGGGGTATATTGGTCTTGTATTGACCTGGCCTGGGGTATATTGGTCGTGTATTGAACTGGCCTGGGGTATACTGGTCTTGTATTGAACTGGCCTGGGGTATATTGGTCTTGTATTGAACTGGCCTGGGGTATATTGGTCGTGTATTGAACTGGCCTGGGGTATACTGGTCTTGTATTGAACTGGCCTGGGGTATATTGGTCGTGTATTGAACTGGCCTGGGGTATACTGGTCTTGTATTGAACTGGCCTGGGGTATATTGGTCGTGTATTGAACTGGCCTGGGGTATATTGGTCGTGTATTGAACTGGCCTGGGGTATATTGGTCGTGTATTGAACTGGCCTGGGGTATATTGGTCGTGTATTGAACTGGTTTGAGGTATATTGGTCTTGTATTGAACTGGCCTGGGGTATATTGGTCTTGTATTGAACTGGCCTGGGGTATATTGGTCGTGTATTGAACTGGCCTGGGGTATATTGGTCGTGTATTGAACTGGTTTGAGGTATATTGGTCGTGTATTGAACTGGCCTGGGGTATATTGGTCTTGTATTGGGGCCTATCTGTCGTATAGTTGCCCTGGTGATACAGAGGGACGCAGCCTTACCCTTTAGGTTTACGAGGGGAGATATCCACAGAGGGGCCTGGGTGGGGCATATCCATGGGGAACATGTCCACCCACATCTGGAGCTGGCCCTGAACCACACACACACACACACACACACACACACACAGACACAGACACACACACACACACACACACACAGAGACACAGAGACACAGAGGCACACACACACACACACACACACACACACACACACACACACACACACACACACACACACACACACACACACACACACAGCCACACACACACAGAGACACAGAGACACAGAGACACACACACACACACACACACAGCCACACACACACAGAGACACAGAGACACAGAGACACACACACACACACACACACACACACACACACACACACACACACACACACACACACACACACACACACACACACACACACACACACACACACACACACACACACACACACACGTGAAGTTGAACAAATTGCATAATATATTTTTAAAAAATTCAAGTGATTATTTTGATACAAGAGATTTATTACCTGGTCCATCCCAGGCCTGGCCTTGTTGTACAGAGTCCGTGTCTCGATGTGCTCTGGGACAAGTCTACATCCCACCCCTGGAATCTCAGTCCATCTGTGAAGGATCTTCAGCGCCAGATGTTCATAGGACTCCACCGTCTGCTCTGTATACAGCAGCACATAATAATCAGTACCTTATTGGATGGAAATATACAAGTCTTGTCACTGTGACTCGATACAGTCGTTGCCTGTCACCGTGACGTGATGCAGTCGTTGCCTGTCACCGTGACTCGATACAGTCGTTGCCTGTCACCGTGACGTGATGCAGTCGTTGCCTGTCACCGTGACGTGATGCAGTCGTTGCCTGTCACTGTGACGTGATACAGTCTTTGCCTGTCACTGTGACTCGATACAGTCTTTGCCTGTCACTGTGACGTGATACAGTCTTTGCCTGTCACCGTAACTCGATACAGTCGTTGCCTGTCACCGTGACTCGATACAGTCGTTGCCTGTCACTGTGACTCGATGCAGTCGTTGCCTGTCACTGTGACGTGATGCAGTCGTTGCCTGTCACCGTGACTCGATACAGTCTTTGCCTGTCACTGTGACGTGATACAGTCGTTGCCTGTCACTGTGACTCGATGCAGTCGTTGCCTGTCACTGTGACGTGATGCAGTCGTTGCCTGTCGCTGTGACGTGATGCAGTCGTTGCCTGTCACTGTGACTCGATACAGTCATTGCCGGTCTCTGTGACGTGATGCTGTCGTTGCCTGTCACTGTGACTCGATACAGTCTTTGCCTGTCACTGTGACTCGATACAGTCTTTGCCTGTCACTGTGACTCGATACAGTCGTTGCCTGTCACTGTGACTCGATACAGTCTTTGCCTGTCACTGTGACTCGATACAGTCGTTGCCTGTCACTGTGACTCGATACAGTCGTTGCCTGTCACTGTGACTCGATACAGTCTTTGCCTGTCACTGTGACTCGATACAGTCGTTGCCTGTCACTGTGACGTGATACAGTCGTTGCCTGTCACTGTGACTCGATACAGTCGTTGCCTGTCACCGTGACTCTACAGTCGTTGCCTGTCACTGTGACTCGATACAGTCTTTGCCTGTCACTGTGACTCGATACAGTCGTTGCCTGTCACTGTGACGTGATGCAGTCTTTGCCTGTCACTGTGACGTGATGCAGTCTTTGCCTGTCACTGACGTGATGCAGTCTTTGCCTGTCACTGTGACTCGATACAGTCTTTGCCTGTCACTGTGACTCGATACAGTCTTTGCCTGTCACTGTGACTCGATACAGTCGTTGCCTGTCACCGTGACTCGATACAGTCTTTGCCTGTCACTGTGACTCGATACAGTCTTTGCCTGTCACTGTGACTCGATACAGTCGTTGCCTGTCACCGTGACTCGATACAGTCGTTGCCTGTCACCGTGACTCGATACAGTCGTTGCCTGTCACCGTGACTCGATACAGTCGTTGCCTGTCACTGTGACGAGATGCAGTCGTTGCCTGTCACCGTGACTCGATACAGTCGTTGCCTGTCACTGTGACGTGATACAGTCGTTGCCTGTCACTGTGACGTGATGCAGTCGTTGCCTGTCACTGTGACGTGATGCAGTCGTTGCCTGTCACTGTGACTCGATACAGTCTTTGCCTGTCACTGTGACTCGATACAGTCGTTGCCTGTCACC